>NC_056744.1:131666146-131713646 GCF_019279795.1 Protopterus annectens
TTTCAAGGCATGCCAAAACTGCTGATTTTGCTCATTTAATTCACCCCAAATGTACTGCACACCAAACCTGGGTCATTACCCCACAACTACTAATTTAAAGACAGTTTGTAGGGCACCATATAAGTCATTCAGAAAGATATGGCACACCAGCAGAATGAAACCAAACTTAACAAGTACACATTCAACAATGCTACAGACTGTGCAGTCAAATCTGTGGGACTCTATTTGGGATAATCCTAAATGCACAGCACATGCAAAGGATGCTTACTGACCCTGCTGGATAAAAAGAAAATTGTACCAAACATCCATCCTTTATTCTTTAATGATTATAAGGCTGGATTTGAGCAGCACAAGTAATGTGTCAGCATTAATGGGGCTCAGATTATTTGAAATTTTGAAAATGCACTAAGGTTTTGCTACATTACTACAAGAACAGCATTTATGGGGGACAAGGAAAAATGGGTAAAGGCACTGAATGTATGGCTCAATGACAGTGGGAGGCATAACAGTTGCCTACACAGTGTACCACGGACTCTACCTCCTGTGATCACATTTACCAGTTTAACAACCTTCTTCTGGCTTGCTTTTCCTGCCGATTATGCTAGCCAGAGGTTGGAGCACTGTCAGTGCTTAATGCATCAGGAAGATAAAGTGGTCCATTACATACACTTTGGCATGCCCCGTCAATGAACTCTTATGATTCTGAATATACTCTACTACCTTAAATGCAGTTAAGGTACATCTCCCCCCTACAGTTATTAAGCTATGGCTATTAGAAGTACTGGATGATACATATAAGGTGGGCACTGTTCTGAATAAACTTGACCATCAAAAAAATGATAAGCTTCTGTCCCATGATAACTTTGAACCATAAGCAAAAAGAGCAGCAGAGGTACAGGAAATGTACACATTACACTAATGTGTACAAATTATACTAATGTGTACAAATTATACTATTGTGTACAAATTATACTAATGTGTATAAATTATACTAATGTGTACAAATTATATGAATATCATACTACATAAAGTAAGTTAATAATGAAGCTACTCATTAAACCTACATTCATTTCCATGTGAGAAAAATGTCTTGAGTTGCAAAAGCTTGCCATATTTTTGCTGTTCTTGAAAAGGAGGACGACCATTACTTGTATCCAGTTTCTGATATTCAAAACACTGCATAACTCTTGCCCAGAACATTTACTGCTACATGAGCAGATGTGTGTATAAGAAGCCCATTTCTGGAAATCTTGACTACTCATCTATCATTATAAAGAAAACAGTCTTTTCTGTATAAAACTCTACACTAACATTTGTTTAAAGAGGTACACTCTTACTCTGCTAAATATCGACTTGGCAAAAATTTGTGGAATCCACCAGGACGTCCTATCATTTCTGGTAGGGGTGCCTACTTACAAAATATAGGGATCTTTTTGGATTCAGTGTTAAAAAGTCACTTATCCAGGGTTCCTGCACATGTGAAGAACACCAGGGAAGTTAGTTTGGATATAGGGGGAACTGGTTGGGAACATGATTTTTATTGGGCTAGTGTGGATGTCAAATCATTATACACTAGCATCAATAAAGTATGGGGAATTGAAGCTGTTAGCAAGATGTTAGGGGAAGGACCACGGACTTGTTATGTTATTAGTTTGTTGGAATTTTGTTTAACACACAATTGTTTTGAGTTTGAGGGCAAATATTTTTTACAAAGAGAGGGTACAGCAATGGGGTACTTGCATAAGAGTATGCTCCCTCTTATGCAATTTTATTTATGGCCCTTTTTGAAAATGTATTTATTTATCCAAAGAACTTTTTCCAGAATAAAGTTGTTAAATACAAGAGATTTATTGATGACCTCTTGTTTTTATGCAGGGGGGACCCACGTGATTTTGAGGAATTTATTCTTGAAGTAAAAAATAATCCATGTGGCCTGGATTTTACTTACAACATAGGCAGGCATAGGATTCAGTTTTTGGATATAGAATTTTATGTAGGGTCTGACAACAAAGTGCAATATAAGCCATATCATAAGGTTACAGCGGCTAACAATTTTTTACAAGCATCTAGTATGCATAATGTTCATCTCAAAAATTCCCTACCGTTAGGCGAATTTAAGCGAATTGCGACAAATACATCGGAAATGGATAGGATGAGCATTGAATTTAATAAAATTGAGGGAAAACTTGATGCGAGAGGCTATTCTAAGAGCATGATAAAGCAAGCTAGAGAACAGGTTGAACATGAATTAGGAATGGGGGGACCAATGAGAAAAAGGCATGGATATAAAGCAACTATTAATTTGGAAGAAACTAGGGGCCAGTTTATGCATAATAGAGGGAATGCACACGAGGACAGCATATTTTTTGTCAACAAATTTTCAGATTTTTCTAGTATTTTAAGGAAGATAATGTTGTCACTATGGCCTATCATTGTCGGAGATGATAAGGTAGGAAAATTGTTTCCCAACACAGTAACCTTTTCTTATGGAAGATTTCAGAACTTAAAGGAAATATTGAATATTAGAAGTAGGATAACAAGAAATAGAAAGGTAGGGACTTACCAGTGTGTGAGATGCAAGGTATGTGCTAGAGTTAGAACTTTTGATGGAACAAGAATTAATAATGTGAGATATAATGCTTCGGAATTCTTTAATTGTAATTCTTCTGGGGTGATTTATATCATAGGGTGCAATTGTGCACCCCAGAAATGGTATATTGGACAAACGAAACGGAGAGTTAAGCTTAGAATTCTCGAGCATTTGGGTGATATCAGGAATAGTAGGCTTGAAAGTCCGGTGGCCAGTCATTTTTGTGAACAGCATGGGGGATCTTCCGATGGGTTAGTTTTCAGTGTTTTGGATAAACCAAATGACATGGGTTGGAAATGGAATCTAGATTTATTATAAATTACAACACTTTTTTTCCAAATGGGATGAATTTAGAAATATAAAATCACAAAATCATAATATGTGCAATACAAATATTTCATTTAAGAAATATTTCATTTAAGATATGTTTAATAATGTATGTGGTTTAAGAAAAGTTTTTATGGGTTAGGAAGCATTTGTGGCTTTAAGAAATTAATTATTTAATTGATTTATTGAAGTAAATTAATTATGTAAATGTTTGGATGATTTATAAGTGACTGTATTTTGCATTAAATTTATTCCATGAGAAAGCGAAGGCCGAGGTACCAGAATTCATTAAACGGATCTATTCACTACAGTCTGGCTGTTACTTTTGTTCATCGACTTGGTTGTTTTGGAATATCAGCTTGGCTTATTCATTTTATTTCTTTCTTGCTAATTTCAAAGTATCATTTTTTATTGACAATACATGGTTTCATCAAGCTTATATCATCTTATATGATTTCATCAGTTCCTCTTTCTTTCTCTTGTCTGTTTTAGTCATTAAAGAACTCTATCTGTTCTGATGTCTTTAATAGACAAGACTCCTTCCCCCCCATAAAAAATGGCATCAGCGTATACCTCTCAACTGTACAGATTTTCGAAGAATGTCCAGATTTTTGCCTCATATTTTTGGTCCATTTTTCATAAAATTGTGTCTTTCTAGCAAATTAGTGGTAAATCAATAAAGACTGAAATTAGAAAATAATGACAGACATTTGAGTTTCAGACTTCATACCCTTAAGAAAAAAAATCATGCTAATACAAAACCTGTTATTCTATCACTAAGTTTATAACAGCAATATTTAAAAATTGTCCCTCTTTTTGGGCCTCTGTCCCACTTTTGTTTATGTCTTTGTCCAGATTTATTGTTCTAATGAGTTGAGAGGTATGCCTCAGCATCTGTTATACATCTTCGCTTCTGCCTCTCAGTAGCCATTTCATTGGGGTGGCATTGATGACTTGCAGATATTTATTCTTGCCTTTGAATTCTATAACATACAGTACATACTGCTTTATCACAGTGTTAACAAAGACTAATGAATCTATCAACATTAAGGTTCGTTATCTTACTATTATGTTTGGCCTTGCACTGTTGTCACTATGGCCAGGATACAAGCCTCATGTACATAATATAATGCAAAAAGAGACCAAATGTAAGCAATAAGGGTGACATCCTTAAGGCAAAATATACATTTGTCTGTGGCATATTTCAACAGTACTGTTTCATTTAATAAACTTACCAGTAGAGCATCTGGGAAGCTGAGACAAAGTATAACTGCAGTAACCAGGAAAACAGTCTTAGAAAATCGGTTTTATATTCACAAACAGAACACAGATGCAAGAAATCAACCCATGGCTAGCCATACATTAATGACACTCATGCATTATTCATTTAGTCTTTCTGTTGAGCTGTATTTCCTTGAGTGAAGCGTAACCTACAAGCAGCTCATGCTCAGTTTGCCTTGCCAAAGAAGGCATCACAGGTCAAAACAACGCACCTGTTGAGATTTCTACAGGCAGCATGAATGGTAGCTAGGTGCTTGGCTTTGAGGAACATGCAATAATTATGAGCTGTACGATCACACAATCTCTCTTTTCATGTTGAAAACCAATAATCGATCACTTTGTTTAGGACTGTTTCTGCATAGTCAAGTTGTAGAACATCACAGTCTATTTTATTTCCAACCCAAATACTATGTTAAAAACAATGACATGGAACTCCAGGCTGCAGTGTATGGGACAGAGGGATTGGCAAGGCAGGAAAGTCAGGAGAAAGAAGCTTAGCTAGAGAAATTATGTCATGTCTGACAGACTGAAAAATGTTTTAAGTTGTCCAGCCCGCCTACTTTCTCAAACAAGCAAGCAAATGAACAATACTGATGCATGGATAGGTTTGAGAAGAACTAAAGAATAATCAGGCGAACTAACAGGAAGTCAGAGGAAGTGCGGTGTCTGTGTTTTGAATTTCATGATTTATAATTTGTATACATGCACACTTTGGTGTAGCATATTACACTTTACATTTCTTATTTTATTTTAATATGCTTTTTCTTGGACTTTTAAAACATTATCAAGGATTTATGTTACATTCTTTGACAGCAAAGATATTAACATTACCTGAATTGTGTGGGTAGCTGAGAGGGCAGCACAGTGGCACATCAGATAGCATTGTTGCTTCACAGCAAGAGGTTCCCCAGTTTGATTCTCAGCGGGAGTGCCTTCTGTGTAGAGTCTGCTTGTCCTCCCTGTGTTCTCGTGGATTTCCTCCAGGTTTTACGGTTTCCTACCACAATCTAAAGACATGTACTAGGTGGATTGGACACTTGAAATTGGCAACAGGTGTGAGTGTGCATGCGAGTGTCCGGTGTGGAAGAACCACTGCAGCAAGGCTAGCCACCCAGCGGTGTAAACTTTGGTTCTAAATGATTGTCACCTTTGAAGTGACGCCCAACAGTACAGAAATGAGGGAAAAAAAGGGGTTGTGGATGGATGTGAGTAGCTGAGAGATAGCATGTATTTATTCATTTTCACATTTATTCAGCAGGTGAGTAAAGTAATCCAAGGTATGACCCTGACCAAGAAGGCACTTTTGGATAAACAATAGTTGAGACCAATAAATGATAATTAATAGGTACAAGGTACTGCTTTTGTGAGAAATACATATGAATATATAAACTACATTCGCATTAACAAAGGTTCAGCTTGCTGATTATCAACTGTATTTATACAGACGGGTACAGCTTTTGTCCATAAAAATGTATTGTAGTACAATGTAGTAACATACATGCAAATAAGGAAAAGCCTATGCTGGTATAACGGGCATGTGCCATACCGTTTTGCAAGGAATTAGTTAGTAATAAGGAAGGCACAGGGATGAGATTAGATATTGTGCTAAGATTTTGATGAGCAGTACTTTTAAGGAAGGAGGGAAGCGAATTCAGAAGGCTGTAGAAGGAAGAAAGAAAAAGAAATAAAGCAATGTAATGGAGGTGGATTGTTCCAAGAAAGGAGAAAAGTATGTGACATCAAAGGGACAGGGAGAGAGGAAGGGTGAGGTATATTATCCATGGCTGTCATAGTAAAAATCAAGGTTAACTGAACAGAAAAAAAGTTTAATTCCTTAGAGCTACTAGTGCTGTGACTACTTTGAATTTCTTGGTTTATAGACTGCATACTTATTTATTTCTTGTCTTTTGGTCTTATTTTATTGCAGTTTGTTTTACTTTACATGTCCTTTCTTGGAGTTTTAACAACAGCTCTTGGTTAGAACCAGTTAGCAAAGAACTTTGTTGTATTCTTTGACTGCAGAGTCACATATCGGACCTAAGTAATGTCTGAAGTGACCGTGTGAACTGCTTCCTTGGATGTATGTTGGGCCTGTTACTGCTGATTGCTCTTGGTGAGAGGATAAACGGTAGCCATCTTGCCCTTATTATTTCAGATTGTGGGGCACTCCTATGTGTGACAGCTAAGAGGCTGATCCTGCTTCAGCGGGAACAATCTTGCTGTAAACAAAGAGTGGTTGCATGAATCACTGCTTTACTCTGCTGAGCTCCTGACTGCTGTACAACTCTGCACAATACTAAAAAAGAGGCAAAGAGGAGGAAAGATTACCATCAAGCCCCTTTACATTCTGGGGCCTAAACTCCACTTTGCCTAACATCACAGATTATGCAGTAAACCAGTAAAACTCATTCCACATAAAAATTCGCCCTGTTCACTACTAGGAACTCATCTGCTACATGATATCTGACATTCTTCATGGTGGCTGTGTTGCACCTAGATAATGTTTTTTTTCCAAATTTTTCTACAGTAATTTTACCATGTAGGACCTGAGAAATGCATGCGTTAACTTCAGTAACTACTTCTTTTGAGCTGTGGCGGGACTGTAGTCGATGAGTGCTCCTGGAGAAATAAGAAGCAGCAGCCATCTTGAGCTCGCCACTTCCGCTGTGTGCCATTCATGTACGTGTGCCTGATGACTTGCTGATTTCTGCTTTAGCAGAAACCTTCTTTCTATAAGCACAGAACAGCTGCATAGACTGGAAGTTCTGCTAACTTATGAGGAACCCAAAGCAATGTCAACACAGACAGACAGTAAGTATGAAAAAACTTCTGTCAAGTCTTTTTATCATTGAGGACCTAAGCTGCACTTATCCCAGCACCAAAAATTCATAAGAAAACTACTGTAACCCCTTCCACATATAAATTCACCCTCCCCTCTTTTAGGAGCTCTGGCTATGACACATCTGACACCCATCAAGATGCTTCTACTGCACAGAGGTAAGTGGACATTACAGAACTGTCTAGAATACCCTTGCTTGTGCTAGTACCTATAGCAGTTCGTTGCTGGGTTACTGCAGTTACCTGCATTACTGCTCTTGTATTTATTCTTACTTTGCTTATTCTACAGACACTTGATTTGTTCTTTTATTGCCTGTGGCATCTTAGCATCACTGTAACTAGCTAGTCCATACAATCATTGTTTTAAGCCTCGATCATCATGTATCTAGTAACACTGTTAATTAATACTGCTACTGCTATAATTTGAATTCCATCCAGCTATGATGTCCTCTTACCACTAACATTCACACGGACCCACAGCTTGTTCCAAGTTACTCTGTACACCCATTTAGTGTGTCCCTGGTGACTGCAGAGGGAGAGTTTTAGCTCTCCATCTCTGCCTCTGTAAATATCACCAGTACTTCTGAACCTTGCCTTGCTGTTTTCTTAATTGTACTTGTGCATCTAAGACCCTCTTTGAAATTAATTTAATTTAGATTAGTCTAATAATTTAATACAAAATCCTTATTATGCCCGCTGTCTGTTGCCCATCTCTTAAATCAATTTTTAATTAATTTAAATGAACTTATTCAAATCTATTTAAATAACATCAGTGTTTCTTAAGAATCATTTTGGTACTTCACAAGTTTTAATAATACATTTTTTCTTGACGTAGCCATTCTCATCTGCTCTAACCTCCCTAGTTCATCACTATGGAATGTATTATTACCACCTTAACAGCTTGTGTAACTACCTCATTTTGTTCTCTACCCTAGCCAAAGCAAGTAAACCTTTTTACCTGTCCATTACCTTCCCCCATCTCATTCAATCCATCTGGGGTTACTCTGCCCCTGGACTATGTCGGCACCATGGATCCACAGTCTGATGGATCTAATTTGGCATGTTTTAAAACTGTAGCAGCTGCCTTATGCTTAGTGATGACCCTTTATTCTTAAGAAACACTGATGTTATTTATGAGAGATACAAATATTCATTCAAATCGCAGGAAAGTCTCTCACTATATTTTAATGACAGTAAATATCAAACTTAACATTACACAGCACTCTAGCACTAAGCCAACATGTGCTATGTTAGTAAGGAAATCATTACTTAAGCATCCTGGACACCTCATAAACAAGCATCAATCACATAAAAACACTACTACTCCTATAACTGTGTTCTCTCCCCCGTTCACAATACAGAGTCACCAGTGCTGTAAGCTTATGTTCATAAGGCTCCCATAGTTTATAACCATTAACAGTAAAGTCCTAAATGACGGTGATTCCATACTTACGCACACAGATTCAGCCCTCATTGGGCTGGACAAGGAAAGAGTGACAGTAAGCTAAATCTCAGGTGTCAGAATTCACAGGGACTATGTCTCTTAGATCTCTCTATCCTAAGTATGTTTAGGACCCTATGGTTGTCCATGTGGGGTGAATAATCTTTGGCACTCCACCCTGGAAGAAATGCAGAGAAACATGATGGATCGTATGTGTATGTCCAAGGCAGGTAAAACTTTAGTCTTAAAACTGTATTGTCATACTTTCTTTAGCAAATGTAAATAACTAACCCTTAGTGATGGAAGTAATCTCCTTACCACATTCCATACCAAATTTTGCATTGGTTGTGGTTGTGGCAAATAGTGTGATATTTTCATAATTAATTTTATTCATAAGAACTGCCCCTTGAAAATGTTCTTGAAACTGAAAACACCTGACATGACATCATGAAAGAGTATACCTTCAATCCCTTACCACCTACAACAATGTATAAGCTAGTGTTTTTCCATGCCAGATGCAACAATAAGGGAGTCCCTACACATTAAAAAAGCAAAGTTATTTATTTATTTTTGACAGGTGGAACACCCATCCTTGAAAATGTGATAACTTTGATTCTCTGTTAGTGAAAATATAATTTATACAAGAAGCTAGTCTTCTAAAGAAGTACACTGTTTTTGATTACCCAAAATGCTTTATATGTTTATGTAAATTATTAACAATAACACTAACTTGAAATTGTTGTGCAGGTGTGGTTACAAAAAAAAAAAACAAACCAAAAGTAAAACAAAAACATAAAATAAGTCATAATCATAAGTCACTTACTGCTTTAACATTAGAAGCACATCCAGAAATAAAATTAAGTATAACCCACAGAAGTATGAGAAGAGCAACAATACACTTTAAGCGGTATTCTCCCATTGTGAGTTGAGTTGGGTATCTGAGGAAGTTTGGGAAAATACCCGGACGAAAAGCGCTTAATTAAATAGTTTGTTGGTTACAGCTCTGCTTGGTGCCATTCTTTCTGGTTCTTAGTTTGTTTCTACATGAAAGTTTAGAGCTGTTTAAGCAGTACTCTACACCATTGTGAAGAATGTTCCCACAAGTAACTTTAAGCGGTATTCTACCACTGTGAAGAATGTTCCCACAAGTAACTTTAAGTGGTATTCTGCCACTATGAAGAATGTTCCCACAAGTAACTTTAAGCAGTATTCTGCCATTGTGAAGAATGTTCTCACAAGTAACTTTAAGCGGTATTCTGTCATTGTGAAGAATGTTGCCACAAGTAACTTTAAGTGGTACTCTGCCATTGTGAAGAATGTTCCCACAAGCAACTTTAAGAGGTATTCTGCCATTATGAAGAATGTTGCCACAACTACAAGGACAGTTTTTGACATCATTCAAGGGAAATCCAGGGTATGTCAATAGAACAGGCGACTGTAGGCAAACCAACATTATTTGCCAAGGATGGACTGCACTTCTCTCTTCATGGTTTTCATACACTTCTAAAACTTTGCAGCGCTTGAACTGCTTTTTAGGTAAAGTCAGTTTCTTGGAGACACCAACAGAGCAAATTCCAATTTAGCCTATATCAGCTTTAAAAAAAAATGCACTAGAAGCCTTTCTGATCCTCAAACACATTCCTAATTTGCAGTTCAGAAACAAAGTTTCAGTATATTGACAGTATTTGCTCTACACTCAGGTTCAGCACCTGCAATTCACTCAGATATAATGGGAAAGGTGAGGGTATCTATGAATTTCTCCACAGACCTATCATATCATGACCAGTTCCATTCACGATATCAGCCTAGGACATCTCAATATCCTGGTCACACTAAACAAAACTATCACATTACCTAACGCTATGGCTGACAGATGCAGTGAACACCTAGAGTGGAAGTTGCAGATCTAACAAGGATTTTTAGTAGGGATAAGGACGGTTTAACTAGCTGATATAAAGCAGGTGAACAGTAGCTACAGAATCTTAAACATAAAAACAAAGCATGACAAACAGACCAACTGACTCCTGTTAGGAAGGAGTATGTTGGGATATGATACATCTAATGTTGGTACATTCATTTAAACATTTATTAGAAAAGTGATATATTTAGAATAATGTAACCATCGTTAAAGCTGTACCTCTGAAACAGATGGGGAGATTACTGCTCAACTAAAGGAGAAGAATTTAAGATCAGACAGCGGGCATTGAACTCTGGCATGTTCAGTAATGAAAAGGTTAAGTAACTGCATTTAGATTAAAATAAAAGTAAATTAACCTTAAAATCAGTTTCATCTTTTACTTCATGAAATAGCTATATTTTGGGCAGAGCTTTTGAAATGAATTTTATAAAGCAGACACTTTTGAAACAGTAATAGCACATTTAAGGGGAAGCAAAGCACTGAGTGAACTGAAAGTCGATAACAGCATTGTCAACATTGTAAAACCTGCAGACCAGCACCACACCACAGTTAATCAATAACATTAAACATCAGCAAGGTAATTCACAAAATAAAAAAAAACACAGTCATGGTCTAGCTCACAATAACATTATGCTTAAGATAAAGAAATAACTTCCTGGCTTTATAAATATATCATTTACAGAAGGTCATTCAGAAAACAGAATTAAGTTTTCTGCACAAATGCAACTCAGTATACCTACTGCATCCATTGTGATATGATTTTAAGAATTTAATTGATCTCCTAATCTGGCAGTTATTTTTTCAGAGGCTTAACAACATGTCATTTGGGGAAATTTATTGATGGTTGCCTTCAAATTAACTTCAGCTTTTGCAGTCACATATTAATGATTACATATCGATCCTGTAGGAGTTAACAGCATCTGAACAAATGCAAAAAATGTGTGTTATTTATTGTGATGCGCAGTAATTTTGTACTTGTGCCAAGCAGGATCAATGAGATTTCAGCTCACAGATATTATTTTGAGCAAGAATTAGTATTCCTTATATGTCAATTATGAATTAATATTATTCTAAGTGATTAAGTATTTGAATTCAGTGGTTACCTTTATGCTTGGTCTTAAAAAACTTATATGAAAGAATCCCTGTCATATATAAAATATTTATTTTTTAGGTTTAGAGAAGGAAGTAATTTTCTTTTTACAAAATAAGACATGCAATACTCGTATAATACAAAGATAAAGGAGCAACCCAGAAGGACTGAGGAATACACTTGAAATATAAAATAAAAGCCACTCAAACTACAGCTCATCTTCATGTTCAATAGTCTTTAAAAGTCAAGGTTGTACACAATTAAAATGAGCATGAACAACAAAAATGTCATTGCTACACTCTGCATACAAAGAAGCAGAAGTCAAGAAATATACATATATAGAGTTATGTATACACAAGTATATGTGTGTGTGTGTGTATGCGTGTGTGTATATATATATATATATATATATATATATATATATATATATATATAAAGAGCTATGTATACACAAGTATATATGTGTGTGTGTCTATGTAATGGGGAAGACTTGTAGAACATTAACAGAACGTCTACTTGAACATTTGGGGTATATTAGACATAAAGATTCCACTAGTGCCTTGTTTAAACATATTCAAGATAATGTTGGTCGCACTTTTTGTTTTTTAGTACTACATTGTTTTAAATTAAATGACAGAGATGGTGATTTGAATAATCTTATTGAGAAAGCTGAAACTAAATGGATAGTATGGTTACAAGCACATAAGAATCCTGGCTTGATTGGTAATGTTCCTTTAAAGCCTTTGCTTAAGGAATGCAAATTGCTTCATTGAACAATTGATTGTATTATAAATATTTGTGTGGTTTTTAATACATTTGTCTGAAGAAGTGCCTAGTTGTTGGGCATGAAAGCACTAACCTTCTGTTCCTATTAAACATTTGTGGATTTTATTGCTGTGTTTGTCCCAGTGATTTTTGTTCATATTTATTGGTTTATTTGGTTGTTGGAACTTTACTGTTCCTGATACTCTCTTTTTCTTCAACTGGACTGTTTTTGTTTATATCAGGTGGGCATGGCTGATTCTCAGTTAGAATTGGATTACAGACCAGAGACTTTGGTGTCTGCTAACAAGTTTCAACATTTGATAGATGTGGGTGAGAATTCCTTTGTTTCCACTGAGCTTGGGAAGAGTTGCTCATAATGATACCAGTATGGAATGTAATGATGCGTATTTTAACAGTAAGCTTCAGGATATTGAGAAGAAGCAGTATAATCTCAAATGTTATCAATGGCAATGACTACATATGGAAGCTTGCCTCCATTTTAATGTAGTCCCTAGAGGGCGATGTGTTTTAAGAATGCCTACACATGGGACAGCCTTTCCGGAACTGCTACGTAAGTGGCAAGAATTGAATCTTGAGCTTAGTTTTAATTATATGCATCTGCTAATGAGTTTTTTAAACCTATGGAGGATGAGTCATGTGTGAATACTGAAGACCTCCTTAAAGAACTTAATTCTAGAGTCATTCCAGATAGATATAAACTCAGGCTCGATGAAGTTTTTACCAGTGTTTCAGTTTCTGAGAGCAAATTGAAAGCATTGAAAATTAAAAAACTGAACCGTGACTTTGTTGATTTTTATAATGGTAAAATTTTTGTTTGGCCCCGTGGACAGAACAGTGGTGCTTCTGATGAGCAGGGTTTTGTCAACATTAAGAATAATATCATTTTGTGCAGCACTGAGAACATGAATATTCATGAGACAGTTGGTAATGACATTTGTTCCATTGCCAGAGTAACTACTTCTACAGGTGTATTGAATATTCATGATGTTGCCAAAGGTGCCACCCATTTGGAACATTCAGGGGATGTTGCTCCACCTCGAGCGGATGATGTCAATGCGTCAGCCTCGTCTTCAGCTGTTGAGTCTCCTTGTGCATTTGCGAAAGAGAGCAGGCATATGAATAGTGAGCATTTACGAGCAAGATCCAAGCATGTAAATACATCTAATGGATCCGATAGTCCTTTTCCATTTTTACCAGTTCTGATAAAGGACTACAGTTAACAGAATGATCGGAGGAACAGAAAGTTATCGTTGGACCAAGAAGGGGTCAAGAAAGTAAACTGCAAACAGAAAACACGCTAGTTTTTAATCTTTCTAGCGTAGAACTTACAGATCAACAGGTTAATTTATTCTACCGTGGTCTATCTTTTATACCTGCTAAAAGAGCTAATGTGACTGATATATTCTACAACTAAGACCATTTGCTAGAAATATTATGATGAAAACTGTTTTTCCTACTAATAATAATACAACTAATTTTGTTTATAAAAAAACAAGTTTTCTGCCTGCCTACTGCTACGTGTTGATTTATTTATTAATCAGTGTGAGAAAGATCTCACTACTTATCACATGACATGCAACAAAGGTCTATTTGTGAATTTGACACATGCTGAAGCTGAAGCTTTGACTTTGCTGATGGAGAACAATGATATCCATACATGGCCTGCTGATAAGGGAGGGGGCATTGTGATTTCTGATCGTGCTGCATATGAAATGAATGTTTGACACGTTGTCTGACAATGATGTTTATGTTAGATTACAGCCTAAGTTGATACAACATGTTCGTGATGAGCTCTATGATGTGTTGATGAATAAGTTAATAGACATTGAGCTTTATAACTATTGTATTGTAGACCATCTTTTAACACTGATTATTCATGGGTTGCCTGTTGTGGACCCTTCTATTAGACCTATTGTGTCTGGCACTGGATGTCTTACAGAGCTATTGTGTCTGGCACTGGATGTCTTACAGAGCCACTGCCTATTTTTGTTGAGCATCAATTGAGGAAGGTTGTTGATAAAGTGCATACTGTTTTAAGAGATGAATAACATTTTCTTAAGATTTATTTGACTTTAACGATGCTAATGATGTTATGGATTTAATACTGGTTACATTGGATGTTAGTACTCTGTTTACAGTCATCCCCAATATGGATGGAGTAGAAGCTGCTAGAGAATTCTTGCATAAGCATAGTGATTTTTCTAATGATTCGACATTTATTTGCACATTATTAGATCTCATTTTGGAGAATAATGTTTTTTATGTTTTGTGACCACCTATACTTACAGAAAATTGGCATAGTTATGGGCACTTCATGTGCCAATAACTATGCCACTTGGTGAGGGCACATTGGAAGTCTGAATATGTTTTGACTGCACATCCTTACCATATACAACTAAGATTTTTTAGGAGATTTGTTGACGATATTTTTCTCTTATGGGATGGTAGCATTTCTGGGCTACAATCTTGAATCCACTACTCATTATCTACGGTTTACCATGAATGCACATTGATTCTGTGGATTTTCTTGATGTCCATCTATATAAGGATCAGGATGGATGTTTACATATATCTTTATATAGGAAAGCTTGTAGAAGGAACACACTTACGCATCACAACAGTTTGCATCCTGGGTTTGTTTTTAAGAATATCACCACAAATCAAGCTTATAGGATGTCTAGGCTACATACTAATGAGGATGGGTTTTAGCAGGCACTCGGAACCCTTGAGAATGACTTAATTCAACATGGCTATTCGCCCAATGATTTTTTAAAGGCTAAGGAGGCAGTAATTAATAATAGATGTTTCTCAGCTAAACCGTGTTTTTCACATTGGGGTGATAATTTTAGCATGAAAAAGAAGAGGGATATGAGTTTTGTTAGACCTGTCATAACATTTACCAGTGATACATATAAGATTTGTGATGTGATTCGTAAGAACTGCCCAATATTGACTACAGATGATACGATATCAGAAATTGTTGGTAAATCACCCCATTTTTGTTTTAAAAATGAACTGTAATTGAGAGGACAACTTTGTTATGTTAATAAGAGGATCGATACATCCTTGTCGAATACGAAGGGTACGTTTGCCTGCAGGAATTGTGCTGCCTGTCATTATATTTCAGCATTAAAGGATTTTCAACATCCGGGTGTAGGTTATTTATTCAGACCTAGGTTTTATGCTGACTGTTCTACCCATGGACTAGTCTATCTTGCCCGATGTAATCATTCTAACAGTTTTTATGTGGGGAAGACTTGTTGAACCTTAAGAGAGCATCTACTTGAACATTCAGGGTACGTTAGACATAAAGATCCCACTGTTGTCTTGTTTAAACATATTCAAGATGATGTTGGTCACACTTTTTGTTTTTTAGTACTACGGTGTTTTAAATTAAATGACAGAGGTTGTGATTTGAATAATCTTATTGAGAAAGCTGAGACTAAATGGATAGTATGGTTACAAGCACATAAGAATCCTGGCTTGAATGGTTATGTTCCTTTAAAGCCTTTGCTTAAGTAATGCAAATTGCTTCATTGAATAATTGATTGTATTATAAACATTTGTGTTGTTTTTAATACATTTGTCTGAAGAAGTGCCTAGTTGTTGGGCATAGAAGCACAAACCTTCTGTTCATATTAGTTTGTGGATTTTATTGCCGTGTTTGTTCCAGTGATTTTTGTTCATATTTATTTGTTCTACTGAAAACACAGGCATATTCTAGCAATAGTCTCAAAGAATGAAAAACACCCACAAGGAGAATCAGAAACTGAGTTCTCCTCCGAGTCTGAATCAAAAATCTGAAGAAAAAACATAGTATCCATTCCTGCATCTTCCTGTTCCGATTTGGAATCCTGAATCTCTTCAGAAAAAGAGGAACCCCTTTTTTCTTTTACCGGAAACTACTTTAAATAAGAATCAATAGCCTGAATTTAACTCTGAAATAGATCTAGTAAACTACTCCTATCCAGAGAAAAATTGAGGAGTAGATACATGCTTGGTTTTGTTTCTTTTTGACAGTTAAAATGGGGTCAGCCATGTTACTAATGGCAGTAGCTTCAAAAAGGGATGGGCATGGCATTTTTACACAGCATGGAAACCTTCCCTGATCCCCTTCCAAGGAATGATACGAGTGACTCTCTTTTGCCCATTGAGAAGACTCCAACAGCTGCAGAGGATGTGGCTAACACCCCTCCCCCAGTCCATAGTGACTGTAGGTGCTACACCAGAAGGATTCACAGGAATCCAAGGTAATGAGAGGTCTGAGGTACAACAAATGGCCACAGCAGAGTCACCCATGTGTGCCTAAGACAAATTTACTTAATTTTTTTCTTTTTTCAGCTGAAAGAAGGATTGACCTCAGCAGTCTGTTCCATTGTCAAGCCAAAGATTATGCCTCTTTCCCAGGAAGACCAGCAGCAAATGCCAGTAAATTTTACCAATTCACAAAAGTTAATGTTTTGACAAAAAAACATGGTAAAAAGTGCTTTAAAACACAATGCCAGCCCCACAGATATAAAATACACACAATTTCTCGACAGGAGAAAAATGGTTTCAGTTACTTTACAATACTTTTAATATGACAGAAAAAAACAAGTGCTCAGTTAAAAGTATGTTACAGTTTCAAGACAGTCTGTTTAAACACAACACTCCTGGTTTTAAATACCTAATAATAAAGCATCAACAAAAATTAAGAAAATAGAAGTGTATCCCCCAAAGGGAACTTATTGCCCAGCAAAGGAAAGCATAATCAGACCATGTATCTTTGAAAACCTCACAGGAGTGCACTCTTTGACAGCAGTAAAGCTCTGAAATATTTACATCCAAACTTGTATTTTAGTCTGCTCAGCTCAAGCTGCCTGAAAGCTTGGGCATGTGGAAGGTACTCTGAAGCTTTGGAAGTTGCCTGGCTGATTTATCCTTGACAGGATATAAGCTATATAGCAAAGGCTACTGCAGAAGTGATTGATACAATGAATATCTACCACATTGATAATACCCCCAAGGAGTTGCCCAGTCATTCAGAATTTGGGAATTTATGTGGACAGTGATCTAACTTTTGATCAACATGTGTCCGTTGTTTTAAGAAAATCATTCTGTATTGCACAGCTTATAAACAAAGAGATTGTGTCTAGATGTAGGAATGTCAGTGTCCTAGCTTTATCCAGCCCTCATTAGACCAGTCCTTAATGCCCCCTTTGGCAAATACCTGTCCAGACACATGCAACAATTTGAACATCCACAGAGACACCTAACTAAAAGGGTACAAGTCCAAAACAACAAGCCCTACATGGATCAACTCAAAGTTCTGTCCCTATACCCAGTATCCTACAGACTGCTAAGAGGTGACCTGTGTCTGGCATACAAGACATACTCCCTCCCAGTACTGATGGATTTACTGCACATCAGCAAGTCAAATGGCATCAGAAATGCTTGGTCTAGGCATCTAAATTTCTTCCACAACATCAACAGAACAGTTTGCAGGGACAGGCATGTCTCACATAGGATACTGCTGCTCTGGAACAGACTCCCCATCCACATAAAACAAACCCCATGTCGGTCCATATTCAGCGCATCCTGAATCTATGGATGATAAACAGAAAATTTTCCCCAGGACTGCCCCCTGTACTACAAATGGACAGACACAGCTCCTAATTGCTTTATTCTATGCACAAGTCCCCTCAAACTATCTATGGCTTGATCTCAGTTAGTCTCAGTAGGGATAACAAGGTCAATCTATAACCAAACAAGATACGTTATTTTGAGCATAAAAAGGGATATTAGCTGTGCTTAAAATGGCCCACAAGGGCAGCTATCAAAGTACCTATATACGAACCAATAAAATTTTTGATTTTTTTTTAATTCCTTGAATTAAGAGGTCCTCCTCCTAGCAGGTTTAGAAGCCTTAAAGGTGAAGACTACTAATTTGTAATCAGATTTGACAAGAAATAAGAAAACTATAAGAGAAGTGCAAGTAGGCGCAATGTCAGTGAAGATATGTAGAACATTCTGACGTCTACTGGCCTGGTTAACTACATGCAAAACAGAATTAGCATTTACTAAGTCTAGAAATCTTTGGGTATATCCAACCTTTACAGTGCTCCAGATAATCAACAGAGAGTTAAAATCACCCATCAAAAAGATATTTTATTTATGGGTAGCTCATTAAGCACGTTTTGAATGTTCTGTAGTCCTCTGGGGACATGGAAGGTGCCCTATGGCAGACTATGAATTGATAGTTTGTTTTGCTTTGGATAACTTGAAGTTCAGTAATTGTTGTTTGTGGTTTGTAGGGAGACTATGTAGAGACAGTTGGGTTTCTAATATTCCGCTGCAATTTGCAGCAGGTCTGAATGCACAATAGGTGATGAAATCCAGCATACAGCGAGTGCTGCCTTTACACCAAAGCTGATATAAATGTGGTCAATTTGCACAACAGCCCCAAGATCTAGCAATTTATTGTAGAGACTTCTCATACTGAGCACAGCAGTCTTGATGTGTTCTTGATTAAAATGTGCCCCCAATGTTTTTCTTATACTAGACTTTGCATAAATACTCTCTACAGAAGTGTTTGGCTAATATACGAAAGCCATAGAACAAAAGCTGCTGGCCGACCTTGGTGAAACAAGTCAGAGAGCAGTCATTTCATCCCGAGATGACATGTACTGTTTTGCTGTAGAATGACATAGTGAACTGCTCTAGAATGGCACCATCTAGGCAATTATTAAAGTCAATTATCTTTTATTTTTATCTTGGCATATCATTTGGGTGAGGGTTAAGACTCCACTCTGGGCCAAACTCTCATCAGCATTTGATATACGCATAGCAATTCCAACATGGCTCTCTACATGTCCTTCTGGGTTACGTGCCTCAGGTCATCCACACCTATATGAACCACCAGTAGGTAGTATGCATATTGTTCATGTTTTAGAGAATGCAGATACCTCATGATTTCATGCAGTGGGCAGCTGTCCCCTTGTTTTTGCCCAGCCTAATGACAGTAGAGTCAGTGCGCCTGATGACGGCGATACTAATTATTAGGGCACTTCTGCTCAAATGTGCAGACTAAGTTGCACTGGCAGGTATGCAGTATATACATCCTGTTTACTCACTGCAGTATAGGAGTATGGTGGAAGTGTGCAAGTGGGTTTTTGCTAAGGCTCTTTAGTCTTGATCCTTAAGGCTTGGGGAATGACTTATTACAATCTCAGCATATGTTGGTTTACAGTGATCTTGTGGAAGTATGACTGGGATTATGTCTTGCGTACAACTATCTATGCAAATGAGAGGTCAGCTTCCATATTACATAGATTATTACACCCCTCACAAATCCTGTCATGCAGGTCCAGACATAGCTGGCTTTTCTGAATATTAGACCTTTTTTACATCATCTAAGAATACAATACCAACTGCAACGAGGTAAGCAACAGAAGGGATAAAGGTAAACTGGACTTCCATGTTTGCCAGGTGGGTCAACAACCAAGAGCTGGAAAGATATAATAAACTAGTTTAATCAGTGAGCTGAAAATATATCTTGGGTAGATGAACTGTGCAGTAGTTGAGGTGAATATGTACTGATACTAATTAATGTAACTACTTAAATGTGCAGGGGAAAATTATGTAGTAATACCTTAATCCAGGGGTGGTATACAGCTATAGTATGGTACAGCACACAAGCACAGCAATACGAAGGCAGTTCAATAACTCAGTGTAATACTAATTGTACAAAGGCTGAAGAGGAAGTACAAATTTCAAATGGAAGGATCCAATAGTAACACAACTATACTTTGGTTCAATACATAAGTACAGTAGTATGAAAGAAATGCACTCATTCACTAAAACATTTGAATGAACGCCGAACACATATTAAAAATTACACACAGTGCATGGTAAAACAGCAGTTTTAATGCAAAATGTTGTAGGACTAGATGATGGCTTGGAAAACACACACCACAAACCTCAAGACACAACTGCCACTAACAGGATGACAAGATATTGTCTTGAGTCTATGAAATAGAGCTGAAAAAGTCAATAGGCCCAGGTGCCACACAATGATTTCTTAGTTGTCACACTTGGATCCAGCAGGTACAGTTATCAGTAGCCAGCCAATATAAGAGGAAATGGAGACATCAATAGCTGCTGATCATGGATATGAACCTGTCTGGGAGCAACAACGAGCTACCAA
Source organism: Protopterus annectens (assembly GCF_019279795.1). NCBI lineage: Eukaryota > Metazoa > Chordata > Ceratodontiformes > Protopteridae > Protopterus > Protopterus annectens. The sequence goes on from NC_056744.1 coordinate 131,686,603, forward strand.
AATAACGACAACAATAACCTGAACAACTAATCTGCAGATAACAAATCAGTATAAACAACATTAACAGCATGTAAGGCAGCACAGCTCAGCTGGGAGCAACAATAACTTTTATAAACAGACAGCAGCAGCAGCAGCAAACACGTTAATACAGCTTAGATCCAAGTTAAGCTCCTAGTACTAATGTAAAATAACTGTGGAACCATGGTGAATGTAACAAATATATGATAACACTTGTAAAAACTTTAAAACAAACTAACTGTATCTATAGAGTGCAATGCTCCCAGCCAATATGTACAGGGCACCAAGATCAAGCTGAGAGCAACTATCCAGAATTCCACCAAATGTTCAGATTTTTGCCACTTATTTTGGTCTGTCACCCATAAAATTTATGTTTTTTGGGCAAATCTTTGAGAACTGAAGTAACTAGACAAAGACAGCCATTTGAGTTTCAGGCTTCATATCATTCAGAAAACATATGTGAATGCAAAACATGTTACTCTAGCAATTTTCTAAGTTTATAAGGGCAGTATTTAAAATCTGTCCTAATTTGGGGCCTTTGTCCACCCATTATTTTTGGCTTTGTCCAGAATTTTTGCAGGTTTTGATGTATAGTTAGAAAGTACAGTTTTGTACCTACCATAAATGTAGATGTTCGAGGATATCCATTGCTGCAGTCCTGACATATGGGTATTCCGCTGTCCACCATTGGCCCGAATACCAAAGGGCTAGAATCTGGCGTCGGTCATGGCGCTCGAGGCTGACATCAGTATGTGCCAGTACAAATGCGCATGACCGACGCCATACCCTCAGTCTTTCTTGCCTCAGACGACAGAATGCAAAAAACACCACCCAAAACCCAAACCTAAATAAGGGGGTAGGAGGGAGGGAAACTTGGACTGCAGCAATGGATATCCTCGAACATCTACATTTATGGTAGGTACAAAACTGTACTATGTTCTTCGTCTACCATTGCTGCAGTCCTGACATATGGGTAGAATCCCAGAGCAACGGAAAACAGGGAGGATGGCCAACTAAATAGAATTAGGAGCTGCTAACATGCCCTGTAGAATAGCAGTGGCAAACCCAGCCCTAGACCTAGAATAAAGAGGTAAATGATAATGCTCAGTATATGTATGTACAGAACTCCAAGTAGCTGCCTCCAAAATGTCCTTAGCAGCTACCCCTCTCAAAAAAGCAGTAGAGGTGGCCGTAGCCCTAGTAGAGTGAGGCCTGATCCCAGCAGGAACATCTTTCCCATGATGAGAATAACAAAAAGCAATACAATGGCCAATCCACTTGGAGATAGTGTGTTTTGAAACAGCATTCCCTTGTGAAGTCAAAGCAAAAGAAACAAACAACTGTTGAGATCTTCTGAACTCTGTGGTTCTGCTCAAATAATATCTTAAATGCCTATGCACATCCAAAGAAAACTTTCACCCCTTTATTTTGGGGGTCAGCAGAAAAAGTAGGCAAATGTATAGATTGGTTCAGTGCCACATATGAAATTACTTTAGGCATAAAAGTAGGATTAGTACGTAAGGAAACTCTGTCCTTGTGAAAAATCAGAAATGGTTCTACTGCCATGAGGGCCTGTAATTCAGAGACCCTTCGAGTAGAAGTAACAGCCAACAAAAAAGCAGTCTTCCAAGACAACAACTTCAACTCGGCTGTAGCTGCAGGTGCAAATGGAGGCAGAGTCAGCTTCTCCAAAACAAAATTAAGATCCCAGGCTGGAGTGGGAGCTCTTCTCGGGGGTCTTATATTCCTTGCCCCTCTAAGAAACTGTTTAACCAATGGATGAGAAAACAAAGGAGGGTCACATTCATAGTGAGCAGAAATAGCTGCAGCATGCACTTTAACAGAAGAGAAAGACAATCCCTTGTCTAACAAAACAGTCAAATATTGCAAAATACAACTCAAGTTAGGCAATTTAACATCAAAGCTGTGAGCTGCACCCCAAAGAAAAAATCTCTTCCATTTACCAGCATAAACTTTCCGAGTAGTAGGACGCCCGGCTTCCAAAAGAACATCCAAAACTTGTTGTGGAAGCTGCAGGCCTTCCTTCCTCAAAACTGAATTCTCCAGGCTGTCAGGTAAAGAGATTGCACCCTGATATTGAGAAAATGATTGTCCTCCTGAGTCAATAAGTGAGGAAACTGTGGTAATGGCCAAGGTGTCCCATGAATTAAACTCCTTAAGAGAGGGTACCAATGTTGTCGAGGCCAATCTGGTGCTATCAGAATCATGCGAGGCATTTCCATCCTGACTTTCAACAATACCTTTGGAAGAAGAGGCAAAGGAGGAAAGGCATACACGTGCAGGTTTCTCCAGCTGAAGGATAGTGCATCTATTTTCCAGGCTTTCGGATGAAATAGCCTTGTGCAAAACTTTGGCAGTTGATAAGTCAGAGGAGAAGCGAACAGATCTATGTCTGGAGTTCCCCAAGCCATGGCCAACTGCAGAAACACCTGATGATCCAACTTCCATTCGCGAGGATCCACAATCTGTCTGCTCAGAACATCTGCTAAAGAATTTTGTGCTCCTGGCAGAAACTGTGCTCGAAGAGTGATGTGCAGTTTTAAAGCAGTTTCCCATACTAGCATTGCTTGTCTGCACAATGGATAAGAATGGGTTCCCCCTTGCTTGTTGACGTACCACATGACTGTTGTGTTGTCTGTTCGAATCAACACCAGTCCTGAATGAAGTAGGCTCTTGAATGCTTCCAAAGCAAATTGAACTGCCAGCATCTCTTTCATGTTGATATGTAAATGAAGTAGCTCTGGGGGCCAAAGGTCTTGAATCCATTTTCCTTCGAGATGAGCTCCCCAGGCCGACTCCGAGGCGTCTGTCGTTAATATCTGACATGCCTCTGGCTGGGTCACAGAGAGTCCCTTGTTTAGGTGACATTCCTGAGCCCACCACAGAAATTCTTTTTGTATGCAAGGGAGAATCTGAATGACAGTGTCCAAATCGTGGCTGTGTTGAGTCCACACGCTTTTGAGATACCATTGTAACTTCCTCATATGCAGTTTGGCATTGGGAAGCACTAGAATACAAGATGCCATGAACCCTAAGGCTTGAAGGACTGTCCTTGCAGTCAGCCTGGACATTACTGAAAGCTGTTGGAAGTATTGATGAAGATGTCTTTGTTTGTCCAGGGTAAGAAATGCCATCTGGGTTGCTGTATTCAGTCTCACACCCAGAAAACACATCTCTTGTGAGGGTACTAGACTGGACTTTATTTCGTTCACAGAATACCCTAGGCATCTTAAAACTGTCATTACATAGTGAAGATGTTGAAGAAGTTCTTGCTTGCCTTGAGCCAGAAACAAACAGTCGTCCAGATAAGGATAAATTTGAATTCCTTGTAGTCTGAAAAAGCAATTACTGGAGCCAGGACTTTTGTGAATACCCTGGGCAGTAGACAAGCCAAAGGGCAATGCAGAGAACTGATAATGCAAATTCCCATTCCGAAATCTCAGGAACTTCCTGGAACTGGGCCCGATAGGAATGTGAAGATAGGTCTCTGTGAGATCCAGAGTTACCATCCAATGAGCCCTGCCCAGCATAGGCAGCAACTGCTGCAACGTTAACATCTTGAACTTTGGAATTTCCAAAAAGGTGTTTAGAATGGACAAATCCAGAATTGGTCTCCAAGTATTTACTTTTTTTGGCACTAAGAAAAGACGGGAATAAAACCCTGTGCCTCTTTCAGCAGAAGGTACTTCCTGTATTGCCCTCCACTGAAGCAGAGAAGAAATTTTTTTTTTTTTTTTTTTTTTTTTTTTGCCTGTGCTTCCAGTCTTTGCTGATGAGGCACATCTGGCATACCTTTGAAAGGAGGGAAAGTGTGGAAATAAAATTTGTAGCCTCGATTTACAATGTCCAATACCCATTGTCCTGGGTAACCAAATGCCAATACTTTGCAAAAAGTCCCAGTTTTCCTCCTAGAGGAGCTGCCAGCATGGCAGAGTCCGACAGCTGAAGACGCAGGTCATTGAGTTTGTTTCCGAAAGGACTGACCTCTGCCCTCCCCAGCAGAAGGGGTAAAAGAACCCAAAGTCCTAGGAGTAGCAGGGCCCTGAGAGGAAGCTCTACCCCTACCTCGCCTAGACCTGCCCCTAGACTGATAATCTGAAGAGGGAAAAGACCACCCGTTAGTAGGCCAATTCCTACTTAAGTTAGGGGGCTGAACCTGTAAACAATCCTTAACTGTCTGCATAGACTTAGCGTTTTCCTCCATTATTTCAAAACTGATTCAACCGGAGGGCCAAAAGAACATCAGACTGCAAAGGAGCATCCATAATCTGAGCCTTAACATGCTCTGACAACGTCTGAACTTTTAACCAGGCATGCCTGCGAAGAACTAAACTAGTAGCAGCCACCCTGGAAGAAGCCTGTAAAGCATCAAAACCACATTGCAAAGAATGCTTACCAACTTGGTCTGAAACATGCACTAAATCCTGAAGCTCTTCACATTCAATACCTTCAGATAAAGCATCAACTTTACACTTCAAGTGGCCCAGCAAATAATTTTGACAATGTAAAGCACTCATAGCTAAAGTGGATGAGGTATACAACTTCTTACCCCACCTATCCAGAGCTCTAGCATCCATGTCCAAAGGAACTGGATTCTTAACCACAGCAGCCCTGACACCCTTGGGGCCTTGAGTAATGGTGTCTGGGTCAGCCCTAGGACTCTTGTATAAATACTAGTGAGCTTCCGGTACCCTGCAGTATCTATCTGGTTTAGCAGGGGCAGGAGGCAAAGAGTCAGGGTTAAGAGAAGCCTCAGAAAATACATCCTGAACAACATCCAATACAAGGGGAATAGCCAAAGGCCTATGCTGAGGCAAAAACAAGAATTCTCTAAGCCTTTTACGAGAATCAGAATAATCCTGGCCTTCCCATTTAAAATGCTCCCTCAAGGTTTCAGAAAAAGAAAAATCTTCAGGAGGGGACGCAGAGGGAGGAGAATCCTCAGCCTCTGAATCAGAGTAGGGAGGGAAATCCTGGAGCTCTTCCACAGAAGAATCAGGGTCATTGGAAGACTGATCCAGACCCTCTATCCCTGGCTCTACCCTGGGCCTTTTCTCAGGGGGAGGCATAGAACCCCTAATTAAAGTAATCAAATCCTCCGCCACCTTTAACATGTGCTTTCTAGGAGCTGGACCCTGTGGACAGACACCAGCAGGGGCAGAATTAGATTTAGAAAGGCTTTTACTATGAGAAGGGGGAGGCCTAGAAACTCTGTGAGGGGAGGGAACCACCGACACATGAGAAGCCCCTTCAGCCTGGCCTACAACAGGAGAAGCCACTTCTTGAAGTAGCAAAGGCTCCCCTTGAGACTCCGCTAAACTGTCAGAAGGAGCCGTTGAAGTAGTCGGTGGCTCTACCGAACCGGCGTCCGCAATGGACTCATCTTGTTTGGACCGCAAAGGATTACTCCTTGCGTGTTTTAGCCGAACTGGGCGGAGAATCCGACGGCATGTTATAATTGCACCGTTTACCAAACACTAGCCTAGCACAGACCAAGCGACGTGTAATAGTGCGCTCAACAAAGGCAGCACAAAAGCGACACCCAACAACGCCGTGCTCAGGCCCAAACAAGGAATACAGAGTAAATGGTAATCCCTATGAGGAATCTGTTTCCCACAAGAAATACAGTTATTAACTTTTTCTGACAGCCGGTAATACTGAGGCAAGAAAAAGACAAAAGTGTCCCCAACGGGGTACTTAGCCCAGCTTGGTCTCCGGTCTGAAACTCGAAAACCGACAATTCCAGAAAGCCGAACGGCACTTGCAAACACTGCTTCTGCTTAGGACCACGCGGCAAGAAAGACTGAGGGTATGGCGTCGGTCATGCGCATTTGTACTGGCACATACTGATGTCAGCCTCGAGCGCCATGACCGATGCCAGATTCTAGCCCTTTGGTATTCGGGCCGATGGTGGACAGCGGAATACCCATATGTCAGGACTGCAGCAATGGTAGACGAAGAACATCTGGTAAATCCAGTAGGGCTGCTTATTATGGACATGTATCACAGAGCAACCAATCCAAATATAGCAACAGGTCCTATTATGCAGCACTGTTTAAAAACTACATCTAAAATTCATAACCAATCAGAAACAAACAGCTGTACATTAAGCCTCAACAAACAAAACTACTCACAGAATCAACATTTTCCTAGTTTCACTACAAAAAAGCTCAAAAAAATCTCTCAAATGAACAAAATTCAGGCATAATAAACAGAATTAATAGTTTAGCAGTAAATGTAAATCCACAAAACTGGACGAGCTGGAAACACAATAAGAGACCGCTTCAACAAATTAGTGGTATTTATTGGAACTTGCAATGAATCGTAAGCGCTTTCGGCCAAATTAGTATTCAGCCTTCTTCAGACAAACAGCAGAAAAATGCGTTGTAGTTGTTTAAATAAATTAATATAACCAATCAAGAGCAAGTGCATTTGTTTGAATAAACGTTACTATAGTAACCTTAAACAAGAACGAAAAAATGCATCACTGACCAAGACATTTTAAAGAAATATGAAACATTAGTAAACAAATATAAATACTTTAAAAACGTGAATGTTGAATAGAATTACATGTTCAACATCACATCATAAGCTAGTTATTATAGTTCTCCTATTGTACAAAATTATTTAAAAAGATATATACAAGGAAAACATTTAAACATTTAAAAACATGCAATTCTAAACTAAAACCTGTCATAGAACCTAATGGCCCGTATTTACTTCCAAACAAGTGTTCTAAACATGCATATTCACCAGTTTAAAGGAACAAAATTATTATATAATTACAATGTTCCACAGAGATGTATATCAAAAAATATTTATATGATTAGACTAGTAAGAAAACGCCTGAAATAATCTTATACTACTATGTTAAAAACTTGCCTATGTACAATAATGCAAATTGGTATGTGTATCTGTATTATATGCCATAACCATCAGGCTGATAAAATATGTGTTATCGTCCATATGATAGCCATTTAAGCACACACTTAATTGACAAGTTGTCATTAATACCCGGTAGCAGATGCGCCCTTGTGCGAATCTGCCACATGAGTTCGTCAATCTCTAACATTATTTGCCAAGGTCCACCCCTCACGTCTGGATTCCTTTGTTGGACTATGACAAAATTAAAGCTGTGTCCTGTATTCTCTATAGTATGCTTAGCTATAGCATTGTTGGTGTCTTTTTTGCTAACTGCATACATATGTTCGTAAATCCTGGTCTTTATTCTACGCTCAGTCTTACCAATGTAAAATGCTTTACATTGGTTACACAAAGCAGCGTAGACAACTGACTTGGACTCACAATTGTAATGGCCATTAATTTTATATGTTTTATCCTTGATGCTAAAATGTGTACATACTTTGAGAAATTTGCACTGAGCACAAGTACCACACTTATACATGCCATTTGGTCGATGTGAAATAGCTTTTCTTGGTGGTCCTTCTAAGATAGTTTTCAGATTTGGGCCCCTCCTGTATGTTAATTTAGGTTTTTCACCTAATAGCATGGACAGGGTACTATCATGGTTGATGACATCCCAGTTCTTAATGACCGTTTCTTTGATTTTATAAATATCTAATGAAAACGTATGTAGAAAAGAGACACAATAATTTGTGTCCTCTGTTCTATGTGCACTCAATGAATTTAGGGTAGATGTAATGTCACCACCATTGGGTGTCAGCTCTTGTGTGTTGTTGACACCCAAAAGTGGGATGAACTGGCCTGAAGCACGTTTATTAGAAACTTCTATAATAATGTTATTGATTAATGAAAGTGGGTAGCTCCTGGCCAAGAACATGTTTTTTAATTTGTTACATTCAATAAGAAAGTCGTGGTCTTCCGTTACCATACGTGCTGCCCTAACCAGCTGCCCCTTGACAACTGATCTTTTTTGATAATAGGGATGATTGCTGGAAAAATGCAGCAAGCTGTTGGAGTACGTAGGCTTTCTATATATATTACTTGTTAGTCTTTTGTTGTTAATGTCTTTTTGAGAAGAATGTCTAAATAGTTAATCTCACTATCTGCTATGTTAAAAGTAAATTGTAAAAAATCAGTCATGTTGGTTATGTTGTCTATAAATGTGGGAATGAGCTCTTTATCGCCTTTCCAAATACAAAATATGTCATCCTGGTACCTAGTGTACCAGGAGACATGTTGTTTAAACAAAACCTCTTTGAAAAGGAATTCTACTTCCCAATAAGCTAACACGGCATTAGCAAAGGAGCCACCACAGGGGGATCCCATGGCCACACCTGAGGTTTGGAGGTAAAACTTCTTCTCAAAAATGAAAAAGTTGTTTGTTAGGACTAATTCCAAGAGTGTTTCACATAAACAAATAGTATTTTCCTCCACCTTTTTGTTGACCATGAATTCTCTTACCCAACTAAGGCCTATAGCTTGCGGTATAACCGTATATAGGTCTTTAATATCTATTGTAAGGAAAACCATATTGTTGGTGTATTCTATCCCACTGATGTTTTTGAGAAAAGACCAGGAATCCTTACAAATGTGTGGTTCTTGGTCTAAGAGGGGTTTTATTATGCTATCTACCAATTTGGCTGATGCATAAGTTGCTGAACCTCTCCCGTCTACAATAGGCCTAAATGGTGGTGTTTGTAGACGTTTGTGTAACTTAGGTGCACCAAAAAAAGCTGAAATCCTTGGAGCTGGTGTGTACAAATACTTGTATGTGTCAGTATTAATGAAACCTTCTAAAAGTAGGTCCTGTAAACAATTATTGATCTTCCTATAGGCAATGTTTATTTCATTTAATGACACTTCCTCGTATACCGATGTGTATTATCATACCAATTTGTATTATTGTACATAGGCAAGTTTTTAACATAGTAGTATAAGATTATTTCAGGCGTTTTCTTACTAGTCTAATCATATAAATATTTTTTGATATACATCTCTGTGGAACATTGTAATTATATAATAATTTTGTTCCTTTAAACTGGTGAATATGCATGTTTAGAACACTTGTTTGGAAGTAAATACGGGCCATTAGGTTCTATGACAGGTTTTAGTTTAGAATTGCATGTTTTTAAATGTTTAAATGTTTTCCTTGTATATATCTTTTTAAATAATTTTGTACAATAGGAGAACTATAATAACTAGCTTATGATGTGATGTTGAACATGTAATTCTATTCAACATTCACGTTTTTAAAGTATTTATATTTGTTTACTAATGTTTCATATTTCTTTAAAATGTCTTGGTCAGTGATGCATTTTTTCGTTCTTGTTTAAGGTTACTATAGTAACGTTTATTCAAACAAATGCACTTGCTCTTGATTGGTTATATTAATTTATTTAAACAACTACAACGCATTTTTCTGCTGTTTGTCTGAAGAAGGCTGAATACTAATTTGGCCGAAAGCGCTTACGATTCATTGCAAGTTCCAATAAATACCACTAATTTGTTGAAGCGGTCTCTTATTGTGTTTCCAGCTCGTCCAGTTTTGTGGATTTATTATTTCAACAGTTTTGGGTGTTTTTCGTAGTCTTGGATGGCGAGCGGTTCCGGAGACGTTTCTGTGGTTTCAACTTCACAGCAGAAAGGGTCGGAGAGTGGAACGGACGGTTCCAATGTCAATTTAACAGCACTAGTCGAGTTGCTTTTGGGGAGAGTGGAAGTCCTTACCCAAAAGGTAGAGGCAATGGCAGTTCTAACTTCTACACAAAGAAGTATACCAGCGGTTACAACACCATCGCAGGAGAACGACAGTGACTTCTCCATTCCGAATGGGCAACAGTCCCCGGCGGTTGACATAATTACTCCTGGGTCTGCCGACAACAATGGGGAATTACCAGCCATCATAGATCAACATCGTTCAGTTCCTACAGTGGCTAATACATTTCAAACAACTAACGGCAACACCAATACTTGGAGAGATAACAACAACCCGGGAAATTCGAACATACCAGGTATCCCAGTTATGACTAACTTCTTAGTTAACAACAATTTTTTTAGCCAAGGGTTTAACGTACATTCTGACTTTAACTCTTCACAGATGGCTGATAGTCACATATTGAGTGAAAAAATCGAAGAGTTTGACAATAAATTATACAGATGCAAGAAGTTACAATTGGAGGTAGCATACCTCAATGAATGTGTGAGAAATAAAATCGTACCAAAGGGACTACGCCAATGGCGTTTCCCATCTGGACTGGTGGAAAACTCTGCCTTCCACCAAGAACTTTTAGGTTTATTTGATAGGCAAGGCATAGAGTTTTTACAGGCTCTTATAGCCTTTTACTCTAAGGATGTTGCCAGCTTGTCACTAGAACTTGATACTTTAGAAAAGTTCATAACATCGCACAACGAATTTCTTCGTTGCAAATATGATTATTGCCGTGTGTTCTCTAGTATAGAAGCAAGTATGGAGAAACTGTTGATTAGCAAAAAGAAAAAACTTAACAGGGATCTTACAGATTATACCAACAATTGCGCTTACCCAAGGCCTCCAAACAAATTGAACTCACCACAAGGGGACATGATTAATCGAGTAGAACAAGTCAACATCTCTTATTCTACAACTAACAACAGTAATGGCAATAATCAGGACAATGTTCCTGAGCAAAGACAGGGCGTCAGGAGAAGCCCTAGGTTTAATAACAATAACGCTGGTACCAACAATTTTAATTATGACAACATACCAGCATCTATCATCCAGGATTCGAATCAAATACAGGGTCAACATATTGTCAATCCAAATCAACCAAATGGCCAGGATTTTCATCGGGTGAACAATGCCCAGACCACCAATCGTGTCGGACCCCAAGTGGTGAACAACACGAGGAGCAAGAGACGAGGGAAGAAGAGATGATCCAAGCCTCCACTTTTGGCAGTGACCCTAGTATATCAAAAAGTTCGAACAACGATTTCGTTGTTTATAACTATACACTTATCAACGTTCACCAGGACATTGTTGATTTTCTTGCCAGGGATCTATCCTTCGTCCCAGGACAACATATGGACATAGCAAAAACTATAGTTGATTTAAAAGTTTTTGTTAGAAAACTTAACCTGAATTCTCTTTTAGGCAACAATGTTCCAATACTCAACACTTTGAGGGTTTCCAGTACTTACAACCCACCACTCCATCCGACCCTGGCGGTTTTTGAGAAGATGTGTGAGATTGACTTTTGGGCTATAAAAAACCAAATTATGTATGTCAATCAAAAACATTCCAACAACATCACTCCTTTGGAATGGGATTTTCTCAGACTGCTAAGGGATTGTAGTATCCGGGTTATGAGACCGGATAAGGGAGGGGGGGTAGTACTAATGGATCATTGTAAATATGTTGAGTACATGATGGAACATTTGGACACATCGGTATACGAGGAAGTGTCATTAAATGAAATAAACATTGCCTATAGGAAGATCAATAATTGTTTACAGGACCTACTTTTAGAAGGTTTCATTAATACTGACACATACAAGTATTTGTACACACCAGCTCCAAGGATTTCAGCTTTTTTTGGTGCACCTAAGTTACACAAACGTCTACAAACACCACCATTTAGGCCTATTGTAGACGGGAGAGGTTCAGCAACTTATGCATCAGCCAAATTGGTAGATAGCATAATAAAACCCCTCTTAGACCAAGAACCACACATTTGTAAGGATTCCTGGTCTTTTCTCAAAAACATCAGTGGGATAGAATACACCAACAATATGGTTTTCCTTACAATAGATATTAAAGACCTATATACGGTTATACCGCAAACTATAGGCCTTAATTGGGTAAGAGAATTCATGGTCAACAAAAAGGTGGAGGAAAATAATATTTGTTTATGTGAAACACTCTTGGAATTAGTCCTAACAAACAACTTTTTTATTTTTGAGAAGAAGTTTTACCTCCAAACCTCAGGTGTGGCCATGGGATCCCCCTGTGGTGGCTCCTTTGCTAATGCCGTGTTAGCTTATTGGGAAGTAGAATTCCTTTTCAAAGAGGTTTTGTTTAAACAACATGTCTCCTGGTACACTAGGTACCAGGATGACATATTTTGTATTTGGAAAGGCGATAAAGAGCTCATTCCCACATTTATAGACAACATAACCAACATGACTGATTTTTTACAATTTACTTTTAACATAGCAGATAGTGAGATTAACTATTTAGACATTCTTCTCAAAAAAGACATTAACAACAAAAGACTAACAAGTAATATATATAGAAAGCCTACGTACTCCAACAGCTTGCTGCATTTTTCCAGCAATCATCCCTATTATCAAAAAAGATCAGTTGTCAAGGGGCAGCTGGTTAGGGCAGCACGTATGGTAACGGAAGACCACGACTTTCTTATTGAATGTAACAAATTAAAAAACATGTTCTTGGCCAGGAGCTACCCACTTTCATTAATCAATAACATTATTATAGAAGTTTCTAATAAACGTGCTTCAGGCCAGTTCATCCCACTTTTGGGTGTCAACAACACACAAGAGCTGACACCCAATGGTGGTGACATTACATCTACCCTAAATTCATTGAGTGCACATAGAACAGAGGACACAAATTATTGTGTCTCTTTTCTACATACGTTTTCATTAGATTTTTATAAAATCAAAGAAACGGTCATTAAGAACTGGGATGTCATCAACCATGATAGTACCCTGTCCATGCTATTAGGTGAAAAACCTAAATTAACATACAGGAGGGGCCCAAATCTGAAAACTATCTTAGAAGGACCACCAAGAAAAGCTATTTCACATCGACCAAATGGCATGTATAAGTGTGGTGCTTGTGCTCAGTGCAAATTTCTCAAAGTATGTACACATTTTAGCATCAAGGATAAAACATATAAAATTAATGGCCATTACAATTGTGAGTCCAAGTCAGTTGTCTACGCTGCTTTGTGTAACCAATGTAAAGCATTTTACATTGGTAAGACTGAGCGAGAATAAAGACCAGGATTCTGAACATATGTATGCAGTTAGCAAAAGACACCAACAATGCTATAGCTAAGCATACTATAGAGAATACAGGACACAGCTTTAATTTTGTCATAGTCCAACAAAGGAATCCAGGCGTGAGGGTGGACCTTGGCAAATAATGTTAGAGATTGACGAACTCATGTGGCAGATTCGCACAAGGGCGCATCTGCTACCGGGTATTAATGACAACTTGTCAATTAAGTGTGTGCTTAAATGGCTATCATATGGACGATAACACATATTTTATCAGCCTGATGGTTATGGCATATAATACAGATACACATACCAATTTGCATTATTGTACATAGGCAAGTTTTAACATAGTAGTATAAGATTATTTCAGGCGTTTTCTTACTAGTCTAATCATATAAATATTTTTTGATATACATCTCTGTGGAACATTGTAATTATATAATAATTTTGTTCCTTTAAACTGGTGAATATGCATGTTTAGAACACTTGTTTGGAAGTAAATACGGGCCATTAGGTTCTATGACAGGTTTTAGTTTAGAATTGCATGTTTTTAAATGTTTAAATGTTTTCCTTGTATATATCTTTTTAAATAATTTTGTACAATAGGAGAACTATAATAACTAGCTTATGATGTGATGTTGAACATGTAATTCTATTCAACATTCACGTTTTTAAAGTATTTATATTTGTTTACTAATGTTTCATATTTCTTTAAAATGTCTTGGTCAGTGATGCATTTTTTCGTTCTTGTTTAAGGTTACTATAGTAACGTTTATTCAAACAAATGCACTTGCTCTTGATTGGTTATATTAATTTATTTAAACAACTACAACGCATTTTTCTGCTGTTTGTCTGAAGAAGGCTGAATACTAATTTGGCCGAAAGCGCTTACGATTCATTGCAAGTTCCAATAAATACCACTAATTTGTTGAAGCGGTCTCTTATTGTGTTTCCAGCTCGTCCAGTTTTGTGGATTTATTATTTCAACAGTTTTGGGTGTTTTTAGCAGTAAATGTACTTTAAAAGCAAACAGATGGAATGAGACATAAGGAAAAACACTTCCGTGTCATCTCTGGAACTCGTAGCAAGGCCAAATCTTATTAGAACTGCTTATTGAGATTACATTAAGGTAGGAGCCAGTGGAAAGCCCAGATCTACTGTCAGTATTAAAAAAAAAAAAAAAAAACATATAAACAAACCAACCGACCTCTAGCACAACAAATAGTATTAACAAATAAGCTGGAAATGCACTTTAAAAGCGCACAGATCAATTAACTGATTAAAAATACTCTTCCTTAATATCTTTGGGACTGATAGCAAGATCAAACTGGATTAGAAATGTGCAATCCAGTAGCACCATTTAACAAAGGAAAAGCACCACAGAGAGGCCCAGCCAACTGCAGCAGCAGGGTCTTCTGTGCAGCACAATCAAAAAGCTAAACTTAAAAGCTACTGCCAATCAGAAAAACAAATGTAAATTAAGCCTGGAGAGAGTGGAATGCTCAGAACACCTCTGGCACAACAGCCAATATTAATATATTAACAATAAATGCACTTTAAAAGCCCATAGACAGAACTGCAATAGAAATAATTTCCCTGGTGTCTTCAGGACTAGTACCACGGAAAAATCTGGTTAGAACTGTTTACTGCCACTAAGCAGTAAAATTTAGCAAGAAAAAAATGTCTGTAGGTACACAAATTTCTGGACAGTAGATGTAATACTGGAAACACTGCATATTATAATGAGGAGAAATAAGCCCTCTCTCATGCTAATATTAGCCCTGTGGTGCTATGAAACATTACCATTGGTACAAAACAGCAATCATTCATACTCACTCAGCCTAAGCCCCTCCCACAACGTCTGTTATGACACTTCAGTTTTTCAAGGAATTAACACATTAATATGTCCCTCAAAGAAAGGGTAGAACACAAAAAAGTCATGTATCTACAATAAGTCATGTAACAGGAAACATTGACTGAAACGCATTTGACGGAAACCATAAGACTGAAAGTTCAAAAGACTGAAAAGTCACTTGACTGAAACCCATAAGACTGAATTTCAACATACTAAATTGTAAACTGGGCCATATAAAACCAGACTAGGTGGGGGGCTATGCCCCCCACACCCCCAATGTGGGGGGCTGTGCCTCCCACCCCCCCTAACTATATATACCAACTCCAGGATTGCACTACAGTGTGTAACAGGGCCTATACCTTTTACATATCTTACAGTAGTCTACATGCTGCCACTACTATGCCCTTTTCTCCACAGTAGTGTGATCCTGGAGTTAGTATATATAGTTAGGGGTGTGTGGGAGGGACAGCCCCTCACATTGGGTGGTGTTAGGGCATACCCCCACATAGTCTGGTTTTATATGGTCCAGTTTAAAATTTAGTATGTTGAAATTGAGTCTTATGGGTTTCAGTCTTATGGGTTTCAGTCAAGTGACTTTTCAGTCTTTTGAAATTTTTTGAAATTTCAGTCTTATGGTCTCAGTCAAATGAGGTTTCTATCATATGATAGGGATATATATATATATATATATATATATATATATATATATATATATATAGATATATATATATATAGATATATATATATATATAGATATATATATAAAATACACACACACACACACACACACACACACACACACACACACACACATACACGTATATATCAATCCAGAAGAGGTGACATAAAAAGGATCTTGGTGCCCTGGTGACCCTAGAAATGCGGTTCAAAGAGCATCAGATAGCCAACTAATTTCTTGTATTAGTACATCTTTAATTGATGAAACACCATCACATGGACCAGCTATACAGCTGATGGAAGTAAAACTGCTAAATCATTACGAGTTTAATACAATTAACAACTTCTCAGTTGGTCGACATGTGATTAATCTAAACTTAAATGTCTAAAGCCTCGAGAGGAGACAGACTCAATGCAGAGGCACATCTGAGGTCACACAAAGCAGAAAAAAACATTTTTATTTGCAATAAATGCCTACTGCTCCTCCTGATGTGGACACAAGCCACACAGCCCAGTACCCACTCTGTGGTTGTGCTACCTCACACCCAAATACCCACTCTGTGGTTGTGCTGCCCCACAACCCAATACCAACTCTGTGGTTGTACTGCCCCACACCTCGATACCCACTCTGTGGTCATGCTGCCCCACACCCCAGTACCCACTCTGTGGTTGTGTTGCATCACACCCCAATACCCACTCTGTGGTCGTGCTGCCACACACCCTGATACCCACTCTGTGGTCGTGCTGCCCCACACCCGATACCCACTCTGTGGTTGTGCTAACTCACAAATGAGGGAGAAGGTGTAAAATAAAAACTCACTTTTCTCTTTCTTTTTAAACTCTACATTTCAGTCAATGCATAGCACAGGCAGCCATGATCTGATTAACCATCATCTACAAGAACTTTGGAATTAGCCTACTTTTTCAGATACACCATTCTGGGTGAGAACAATAAATTTCCCCATTGCCAGGCAACACAATTGAAAATTCACACTCCAAGAGCAGTTAACTGGCTATAAAGTGATTAGCATAAGCATAAGAGCTACATTTAACAAATACACAAAGTGAGTCCAATGTAATCAAACAACTGCTACCTAGACAGACAACTGAGCAATTAGAGCTATGCTTCCACCTACATTCATGTAAACTGGGGAAAATGTTCTTAGTATATGACACAATTGTAGAATGCATAACAAATAAACTGAGCACCTTCAGCTGAAATGAGGTACGTGGACATTTAACTGACTACAGTTTACTCAGGCTGCCTGAAATTGAGACAATTCAAACTATGATGTAGTTCTTCCTCCAGAAAAAAAAAAAAAAAAACAATTTCCTTATACAGGTTGCATTCTGGACTAACATGTCGATGCTGGAGGCATTACTGTAAATTTACTTTAATAAAATGGCATTTCTGTGTCCTGGAGTACTGCTACTATGGCATGCCTTGTTGCTGGTCTTGTATAATCTTACTCTTCTGAAAGTCATTCTATGGCAACCCTTGCCTAGTTATTTGTTATTTGTTCTTTGTATTACTGAACTATAGCCTTGTGATTATTTATGTATTATAGGTTCATAGGTTCATAGGTTCATACTAGGCTATCTGCCCAAGGGCATTTATAAGCCTAGCCCATAGTTATGTGGCTTTCGCCACCCCTTTAGTTTGAATAAAAACTATGCCTATCATTTTGCTGTGCCTCTGTCAAGCAGTGACACTGAAGTAATCCCTGGGGTATATCTGCAATCTCCCATCCATTGGTCAAGATTCCTCTTGAACAAGGCCAGAGAGGTGCTCTGCCTCACATGTACCGGGATTTTGTTCCACAGCATAGGGAATCTCTGGGTGATGAATCTGTCCCTCCAGCACGTTCTATTTATAACCGTGTCAAGGTTTAAGTCTCCCGCCCTTGTGGTTCTGAGGGATCTAGATTTTTTGAGGTGAAGCATATTCATCAAATCTGGGTTTGACGTGGCCTTATATGTCAGGCACAGGTCACCTCTGAGCAAGCGGTATGAGACTGAATAGAGCTGGAGTTCTTTCAGTCGGGCAGCATAAGACATTTTTGAGACCCTTTATCCTTTTGGTGAGGAACTTTTGGGGCCTTTCAAGCTGCAGCAGGTGTCTGGTCAGATACATTCCGAACGGGGCATTGTACTCAATCATAGGTCTAATGAGTGATGAGTACAGGGGAACGATGACCTCCCTTGATCTAGATGTGAATCCCTTCATGATCAGGTGGGCGATATAGAAGGTTTTCCTAACTACTTTAGCAACATGAGTGTCAAACGAAAGGCTACTGTCAACCTAGGTCCCCAGATCCCTGATGACTTTTTCTGTGCTCAGTGGATTGCCACCTATATGGTAGCTAGGGGTAACCTTGTTTTTCCCGAAGGGCATGACTATGCATTTTTTGGCGTTTAACTTCAGGCCATGGCTCAGGCACCAGTTATCCGTTTCTGTGAGGCCCTTCTGGAGGATATCTGTGTCAGATGTGTTTTCGACTATGGTGCCCAGTTTGCAGTCATCTGCAAACTTTGTCAGCCATAACCCTCCTGTATTTGCTTGTACTTCAGAAAAGTAGATGCCGAACAAGAGTGGACCCAGGACTGAGCCCTGTGGGACACCACTTGTGACAGGCTTTGAGTCTGACATGGCTCCAGCAACTCTGACCCTGTGGGTTCTGTCACTTAGCCAGTTTGCAACCCATCTTGTGATGTATGGGTTTACATTCAAGCTGATGAGTTTTTCGATGATACCTGAGTGGGGTATTGTGTCGAAGGCCTTTGCCAGGTCGAGGTAGGCTGTATGGACTGCCTTTCCCTCATCAATGGCCTTGGTGACTGTCTCGAAAAAGTCAACCAAGTTTAAGAGGCAGGATCTGCCTTTGACAAAGCCAAACTGGGTTGGATCCAAAGTCTGCAAGTTCCCTATATGTCTTTATTTATGAGTTCCATTATGATCCTCTCCATGGCTTTGCAGATAAGGCTTGTCAAGCTAATGGGGCGGTAATTTCCAGGGTTTGTGGAGGCACCGCCCTTATGAAGTAGGACCACAGTCGCCGTGCGCCACTCCTTGGGTACGTATCCTGAGGTGAGGCTAAGATTAAACAGCTGTCCTAACTGTGGGTTTAATTCCTCGTTGAGTTCATGAAGCACACAGCCGGGGACACCATCCGGTCCCATGGATGCTGTGTTTTTTGCCTTAGTGAGGGCAGTTCTCACCTGGGCATTGGAGATGTTTGGGGGGCTACAATCCTCTGGAATAGATATCTCTCCTTTTGGGGAGAAGTTTGCACTGAACCTGTCAGCCAGTATGTTGGCAATGTGTGTAGGTTCAGTAATTTTCACATCATTTTGAACTAATTCTGAGCATATCTGGGAGTTTCCTCCTAGGTTTCTAACATAGCTAAAGAAGGCCTTATGATTCTCTTTAGAGTCTTTGGCGATTTTTCTCTCAAAATTTGCCTTGGATGATTTTATGAGAGCTCTTAGTTTTTTACTTATAATGATCAAAGGTGTCTTACTTTTCAAGGATTTTGCTCTATCTTGTAGTAGCTTCCTCCTTTTGTTGTAGAGCTTGTTTATGGCTGGGGTCCACCAGACTGGACGCTTACCTTTGGTACAGAGAGTCTTAGTTTTGTTTGGGATTGCCTGATCCATGCAGTCCTGTAGGTGCTGGTAGAAGGCATTTGTAAGTGATTCAGCGGTTTGAGTAATGTTTACCACTGGCTCAGGGGCCTTAAAGGAGACCACACTAGTTTTTAGAAGTGTGAAATCGGCTTTTGAGAAGTTTTTCACTGTGGTCTTTTTGTTTCAGGTGGGGGCGGGATGAGGACCTCCAGCGAGATTAGTTTATGATCTGATCTCACCAGTGAGGGGTATACTTTCGGTGTTGAACATTTTGATCCCATGTTCGTGATGATGAGATCAAGTATGTTTTCTCCTCTTGTGGGGATGGTGACTAGTTGTTCCATGGCATTTGAGTTTATGAACTCCAGGAATCTTTGGGTTAGAGTGTTCGGGCTTGAGTAGTGTTCCCAGTCTATATTAGGGTAGTTGAAGTCACCTAGTATGATGGTGTTTGGAGATACATTTATCCTCCAATGTTTTCAGGAAGGCCATGTGAGGTTCCTGAGTTTGAGAGGGTGGCCTGTAACATGCTACAAATTGCAGAGCAGTCTTGCCTATGGTTAATTGCACCTGGATGGTCTCCGATGCATCGTGCGTTGCCACCAACCTTGAGGTGTGGGTGTCCTTTATGAATATGGACACCCCCCCTCCTTTCTTGGTGTTGTCCGGATTTTGGGGCCGGAACGCATGATATGAGGTGAAACCTGTTAGTGCTGGGGTGCTCTCAGGAGCCTTGAACCAGGTTTCTGTCACAGCACAGACATCGATGTTCTCCATAATCTTGAGATTGAGACTTCTGGCATTGAGCAGCATTACCCTTAGTTTTTTTCCTTTTTGGTGGTGGTAGGTTTAGAATTTGAGCCTTGCCTAAAAAAGGCACTATGGGGGTGGCAAGAGCCTTTGCCAATATCCGGAAGCCCAGGGGTGACAGGTGCAAGCCGTCCCTTGCGAAGCAGCATGGCTTGTCCAGCATGTCATCCCAGGCAGACAGACATTGGATCCCCTTTGAATGACACCTGAATTTAAGCCAATTATTAAAGCTGATCATCTTATCACTGTATTGTGGCATCATTCTAGGTGAAGGTAGGATACTGCTCAAGGTCAGGGTCATACCTGCCTGGGCTACATAATCAGAGAGCTCCTCGATGTCCCTTTTCATGTAGTCCAAGGAGGTATTGTATCAATATTAGTCACCAGTGCAGCTACAGATCATTTATTTGGCTTGATGAAAATGTATCTTACTAACACATGTTGGCCAAGCTCCTTATGAATCCATGTATATTCTTCTGAAAAGCCTGCTCTGCGTATTAAATATAGTGCTCCCTCCTAGGGTCATCCCTCTAAATGGGACACTGGCTCAGGAGTACCAACTGGTCAATAAATGCAAATAAATAGCATTGAAATGCTCTGAATTTACACAAACTGTACACATTCATAGTGACAGTCAAGGACATATTCCATGTTTCTTGTGACAGGTTCCATAAATTAAACAAAAAATGGATTTGCAGACAAAGTAAAAGGAAGAAGGAAAAGGAGCACAGAGAAGAAATGGAAACATTACGATTTGACTGTAGGGGATACTTTTATAAACTTGTAGTATCGAGGGCTCATCTTACTAGACTTAAAATCCACAGTTTACAAGGCAAAAATGATATAACGGAAGTGAAACACAATATGCTGTCCTTCACAATGTACGTTTGCAAACAACTGCCATTTTTGTAGCAGTTGCATTCTGGGTAGTTTTTTTTTCTGTAATCCAAGATAAAGCAACTCTGAAAGCTGAAAACTGAATGCATAATTTGAAACCTAGGCATTGTCACTTTTGTATAACTTAATTTTGCTGGGAAGAATATATGCTATAAAATCAAGAACAGAGAAAAATCTGCTGGAAATATTCATAAGGACAAATTGTTTAGGATCATTTAAGTATACACTATAGCTTTTAGAAGAGTTCATTCAAATGTTACTAATTACAGCATTTTCTCATCATTTAGTAGGAAAAAAGTAGCTTGCTACAAAAAAGACAGTATTCTGCTGTATAAAGTATATTTGATGAGAATGATATCATTTCAACTGAAAAAATGTAAATATTTTATCAGCAGCATAGCCGGGTAAGATGGGACAGCTACCCCCGGCGCAAAGTCTTGGGAAGGTGCAATCGGCCAATCCCAATCTTTCTTTAATGCAATACTGGCTTTTAAAAGATGGTACTGCATTTTCTGTCAAACCTGAGCACTGTAATACTCTGTGTGTGGTCTAAACTCTTCGGCTCACAGTTACTTGTCAGATTTTGTGGATTATCAGTTTGGTTTTTGGTTCGTTTGTTCTATGTGGTCTAAACTCTAGCAACTTCTGCTACAGTCCGCAGATAGGAGTTTGTAAACTACAATTCCTTATAACCCTGAAATGATGTACCTGTTTGCTGCCACTTTTATTTCTTTGTATGCTGGTTACAGCTGTTCTGTTTGGTCATAAATGGAGATTATTAAGGCTACCACAGACACGGTTGATCATTTAAGACACATGGCAGAAAACTATGCAGCTGTTACTGCAGTTACCACTCGGCAACTGCAAACCGTTAATAACACCTGCAACATTCAGCTCCCAGTAGCAGTCAGCAAGTAGTCTCCCGGGCAGAAGTAATGCCAGCAGTAGTCACTGAGCGACATTTGGTTAACTTGCAAGTTGTTGCAACGCAACAGATAGGTTCCATAACCAGCTGATAACCAGTGGCCTTTAGAACCAATTGACAACTAAATCAAAATAAGAGCAGACAATAATATTAAAGTCTACCTCATGGACCTCAAGAGATATGCAACAAGACACAAGTGGCTCTCATATGTGTGGACCAGGACTTCCCCCTGTACAACTAATGAGAAACAAAGGATTAGTCCAGATAAAATCACTTTATGTAGCAGATCTAAGAGACTTTCTCTGATACCCTCCCTGTGGGAGGAATAAAGACACCCTGTTGAAGTTTCTAGTAGTTTATTCAGTTAAGATGGTAGATGGTTGTGTGTTTTTGTTCTAATACATCACATTTAACAGGTTAGTTATTTAAAGGCAGTTACAGATAATGGTGGGATGGTCTACAGGAGCTGACTGGAAAAGTCTGGGAAATGGAAAAACAAGGGGCCACTCCCAAAGCTTAGATGTTAGTCCCTTATTTGAATATTCCTGAAAGACCCATGAGGGTTTACCAGCTCAGCAGCCTGTGGAACCTCATTCTTAGCTAAAAGGTTTTATTTTTAACTTCTAAAAACAAGAAATGACAACATACTATGAAATATAGAACTATATTTTAAGAAAATACTTTCACCTGAGCTTCACCAAGTCCATCTAATGGAGTGGTTCCCACTTTGATAATTGAAAATGCCTGCTTTTATGAGGCTATCACCAGACTTTATTAATATGTTTTGTAACACATGTAAAATGAGAGGCTGTGTCTGCATCAGTGGGGCTCATATTCTTTGGAGCAAAGTATGAAAGCTTTATTACAGAACTTTTTCCAATCTATCACATGTGATATGAGAAGCTGTGCCCAATTTTATTGAGCTCTGTCTCCTGACATACAATATGAAAGGCTAATATTCTCTTGTATAGCAAAAAAAAGGTTTACAATGCCTGCTTATAAGAGGCTCATATACATGATTAATGTGACCTGTCCCCATTTTTCTTCCTCTTGACTTGAACAAACTACTGGAAACTTCAACAAGGTGTCTTTATTCCTCCCAAAGGGAGGGTTATCAGAGAGAGAGCCCCCTAGATCTGCTCAAGTGAATTTATCTGGACTAATCCTTTATATTCCTGTTAGTCCTGTCACCCTCTGGGTCATAGGTGGGATACCAGACTTCACTTGAGCCCTCTGGATTAACTCTGTTTCCTGTACTACTAATGGAAAGAGTCAGCTCCTAAATGAGTTACCCCATGCATTGGTCCCCTCTTATTATATATCTATGACATGATCCCAATTACTCTCATTGGGGTGAAATATCATTTTAAGCTATGCCATGGGAAAGGTCAATCTATAACCAAATGGGATAGGTTATTTTGAGCACAAAAAGGGCAATTGGCTACACTTAAAGTGTCCATCCAGGGCAGCTGGCAGAATACTTACGTATGAACCTATCCAAAAGAATAAACTATGTTAACATATAGCGTGTCCTTTTCCTTTAGTTACAGCACTGGTTGCAAACCCAGTATTACAGATAGTTTTAGCAGCTTACATAGTGACACCTAAAGGTATCCATTTATTGCCCCCACAGAAAATCAACTTTTGCAGGCTGCAAAACCTCCTTAGTAGAAACTTAACAATGTTATGCAGAATGAGACACAACTGTGTGGAAGGGACAATCTTCTAAGCCCTGTGCAGCTCTGATCCCGAAGGGGAGTCAGTAAAGTTGTCCCATCCTGACATGGTAAAAAAGTAAGCTTTTTGCAGTCTGAAAGCAAATAAATCTAATAACCATTAAAAAAAAAACTTCACTAATTAGCAGATCTTTGCAAACTCTGAAATATGTCACTCTTTGTGACTCAGGGAAAAGAGACAGAATTTGCACTACCTTTCTCATATCTGTAGACCCTAACACTACTCCGGCCTCTAACTCCAACCTTCACATTACTTTACTAAAAAGCCTTTCCCTAATACCACCTGTAAAGATAACACACACACACACACACACACACACACACACACACACACACACACACACACACACACACACACACACTTCCCTAACAAATATACATACAGAACACAAAATCTAGCCCCTTCCCTAGTTTTTTTTCTAATCCTAACCAATGTGCACTTGCACACCACATCGGACCCCCAGTGCTGACACTTTTAGCATATTCAGATATTTTGTTATTACCATATACTCCCACATAACATAACAGTGTGTACTTGAAAACAGAAACATATGCCAGACGAGTATTAATGCAAAAGTTGTTCATCTTTTCAACTTGCTACAATTTCAGTGCTATACCTCTTTTTGGGGGAAAAGAAAATCACATATTTTCAATTGCCTTTTTCCCCATCTGATAACATAAAACTGAATATCCCCCAAAAAGAAGGTAAAAGCTAGATAAATATAATATCCTAGACCCATGGCATATTCTTCTCATTGGATGTCACAGATTCAATGCACACAGACAGACATACAGACACACAAGCATGTGCACACATTTTTCTACAGCCTTAACATATAGCAAGTACTTCCTGCCAAAGCAATAAAGACAGAAATTATGTACTCAGCTACATAAAGTCATGTTACGGAATTAATGCATTTAGTTGAGAAATGAAGGAGCAGAACAGTACCTCTTTAATCAGAACCCCCTCCCTGCTTGTGTAAAACTGAGCAGTGCTGCTTACACTGAGAGTAACAGAGATGAGCGTGCAGATTCTGCTTACGGTCCTCTGTAATGCAGACATATCTGTCTGCGATGCATGTCTGATTAGGGCAGTCCTTATTCTAGCTGTGTACTACAACAATATCTTTACTTACGCCATGATGGGAGATGAAAAGGAAATTTTCCCATAAATAGAAAAGGAATGTGTTGACTTTTGACCTGGTTATTTCAACATGATGGTCAAATGTCAGACATTGGTCTAGTGAGAGATTAATATATCTGAAATACAGTATGGTTTCCCCATGCATCCCTGGTTGAGGCAATGATAACCTATGGGGGACATAAGTTTCAGTTACGGTAAAACCCAAAGACAATGGATTTTCTTTTGTTTGTATTCAGTAAATATTATTTTTTTGAGAGTCAGTTTGTCAGAAGTTAGTATTTGTTACAGAAATTCAGAATGGCAATACAAGTCTTGCGATGAACAGCCACTGTGTAGGACACACTGATACAATTCACTTAATTAACAAAAAAAATACTAAGTTCTGACACTTTTCCATAAAAACTCCTCCCACTAAAATGATATATTAAAGACTGCAAGGCAAGCATTTATTATGAAAATAAGTAAGCATCTACACGATACTGAATGCAAGTTACTGATTCCCTAACAATGGTTTCATTTGTGCTGTCTGACAGTTCTATTTTGGTTATTAGATAAGCTACACAATATTTGTAAATGATACTGCTACAGCATGTTGCTCATCTTATTACACATTTTGGCCCATACTTTAACCAAGAAATAAATATGCACATGCACAGTGTGTGCATATGCATGCATGGGTATATATATATATATATATATATATATATATATATATATATATATATATATATATATATATATATATATATATACACACACACACACACATACATATACATACATACATCTGTGTCGATATGTAGCTCAATAAATGTTCATATTATGTATACTGATATGTATTGTGTGCATATGCACAGACATACCCATTATAAATCCACATACATGCGTGTTTGTGTGTATGTATGCATGCTAGAAGAGAGTTATGCAGTGTGTGTATTTCCTAAGTCACAGATTAATTTACTACAGCAGTGTGTCATCTGTGAATGTCATTTGTCTCCTTCCTAGCAAGAAAAAAAAATACAGTTCATGGCACAGCATTCGGTGCTGCATGGTGGAATATAAACAGTTAAGAAGATTAAATGAAAATTGCTTTTCCATACTAGAAGGTAATTATATCTGCACTATCCTTCAGCAAACTTCAACCTTAATATCAGTTTGAAGTGAGAAGGGTTGGCAATGCAATCTGCCTTTTGTACAAAATATCATAAGGGTCATTTTACAATTTCCAGTATTCAAGCAAGTAATTAAAAGGTATCTCTTTATCTACTTAAAATGTTATTGCCTTTGTTTTAATACTAAAGGAACTCAAGAGATTGTTCTAAAAAGGAATATGGAGAAAAGGTATTACAGGGTTAATTGGATGTGACACTCTACTCCAAATCATGTTAAGAGTAGAATAAATTTGAAATAATGAAATGTCTAGTCTTATTTTCTTAAACTGATGTTGCTAAACACAGGCTTACCATCCGCACACTGGTGCTTTCATTAACTCTGATACGCCAAATGAAAGTGAACCCATGAAGTCATTTCTAGTTGTTCGGTCCCAGTCCCAAATCTCCACAGACAATCGGCGATCCTTGTCAGAAGGCTTCAGATTACTGAAACATTAAAGAGAAATGATATGAATATTACTGGTAATGTACTGCGCTAAATATTTAGCACAAGAAAATGGATGAAATGAAAATACTGAAGGATGGGCAGACATTTGCTGACTCACAAGGTAAAGGAATCATTCCAGTTTGGGTTCAAAGTAGAACGCATCGTTTTGGTTTTCTGCTTGCTCTCGTTCTTGGGATCTGGAATAAGTTTTAGCTTGACATATGGATCTGAAAGCCCATTAGGGTCCATTGGAATAAGATTTCTGGCTTCTCCCACTAGAAGAAAAAACATAAAAAGCAGCACAATTAAGAAGTAAAATAAAACACTTTTATTATTATTATTATTTTTATTTTTATTATTATTATTTAGAGAAAATAAGACATTTCAGGCTTTATTTTGGTATAAATTCCCAGCAACAGAACAGGTGCAGTTACTGGAAAAGAGGTGATCAGCTCATTACATTGTACGACAGTTTTATTAGACTCTCGGGATTATAAAACAAAAATGGCTCACAGAATGAAAGCAGTATATAATTTAACAATGCCACAATACTAATTTCAGATTTTGTAACATACAGTCCTACTGTCCTGAGCAGAAAAGAACAATGTACTGTTATCAGACTGAGGACGACTTAAAAGGAAGTATGTGCCACTGTTATATACATTCAAGGTGGGAAAGAATGAAGACAAATGGGCAAAATAAAAACCTGGCCTACTGACCCTTACGTCATCACCTCTGCTAATGGGACCAAAACTCTTCTGGTCTTTTCTTGCATAGGATAAGGCAAATCTCAAGTTCAGATACAAGGAA
>NC_056744.1:131723646-131946146 GCF_019279795.1 Protopterus annectens
GGATGATGATGAATCAGAGAGTAATTCAAGAAATAAGGAAAGAATGGTGTTTTGGACACAGATCCTTAAGGAAGATAACAGTCATGCAGAATAGTATAATCATAAAGTAGCAGAAAGTATAGTAAGAACTAAGTCAACATAGGAATGAAGAAAAGAGATTCTGCCGATCGGGAATGACTGCAATTGCCAGAATTTAGCTAAGGAAGCCTGTAAAAGAACAAAGGTATTGGGAACAAATAATTAGAGAATTAGAAGTAATATAATGGGAAGAAGCCATGAAGATATTTGGATTACCGGCTAGTGATCGCCTTCCCTATCATGGACTGATATCAGAATATAGGCAAAGGGGAAGGAGAATTCTAAATAAAAGACCTGCATGGGTTGAGTTTTTAATGGAATCAACAACAGAAGCTGGTGTTAAAAAGGGATAATTAGTAGGGCATATAAAACCTTGCACTATAATTATAGGAATCAATCAGAAGAGGTCCCAAAAGATTAGGAATAGAGACTACATATACAATTGATAAAGAAGTGATGAGAGGACATATCTCTGCCTCCCAAATATGCACCAAGTTTAGAAGATTTAGGATTTTTGCCTGGAAGCCTTTGCATAGATGCTTTAATACCCCAAGCAGACTCTGAAGAATTTTTCTTCAGTGAGATGGCAAATGTTGGAGGTGTGAGACAGAAAAAAGCAGTAACTGAGAACATATGTTTTGGGAGCATAATGAGTTGGCAGACTAACAATTCCTTATAGAGTACTCTGTCATGAATGATGAGTTAGCAAATGGGTGTAATCAAGGAAATGATTTTCTTAAACTGGGATACAAGATCTGATCTGCCTAGACAAAGTAAGGCTTTGTTAAGTTTAATTCTGGTGGCTGCCAAAAAGCAATTACTAGAAAATGAAAATCAAATTCTAAACCAACTATAGTTGAAGTAGTGAATATTGTAAGAGATAAAAGATCATGAAGTCAGATCTTTAGAAAAGGGTAGGAGTAAATTACACAGAAAAAATGGAAATCGTGGGAAAATATATGCATAAAAATGTTTTTGAATATGAATAAGGTTTAAGAGAAGGCAGGAATTGAATAATTTATGCAATTTTGTGTAGATTATATGTTGCATACATTGTTATATATCCTATGATGTTTCTAAACGTGAACTTGCCAATATGGTTTGTTTACTTTTATATAAATGTAAGTTTGCCTGTGTCACAAGTGATAATTCAATAAAGGTGTTTGAGAAAAATTATCTGCTGCTTGTATTCACAAGGCAAGAACACAAATTATTACAGTGATCTTTTTATACACTTTTATTTTGCTGAGAAGGCATACCTCTCAACATTTTAGTTCAAAAATTATGGACAATGACAAAATAATGGGGGATAAAAGCTCAAAAATAGGGTTATTTTTTTAAATATTGCTCTTATAAACTTAGTTGACAGTGTAAAAAGTTTTGCACTGGCATGCAATTTCCAAAGGGTAAACGCAAATCCCTGCCATTAGCTAGTGACTTCAATTCTCAATGATGATCAGAAACCAACATATTTGAAGAGGAACAGACCAAAAATAGGAGACAAAAATCTGGACAGTTGAGAAGCATATGAGCAGGTGAACAGACTGGTTCACAGGGAGCTTTTAGCCATGACTCAGGTTACAAAAATAAGGACTACAACGAGAAACAAAGTCAAATCACAGGCACTGCATAAAGTACTATTTACAGCAGCTGTACACCATGATACATAACAAAAAAAGGAAATAAAAGTATATTACTGAAGCACAAGAATGAATTGTTTTTGGAAATAGAAATGCAACAGACAAAAACACAGGCAGATGTTTACTCCAAGGCAAAACTGGTTTACACATTTCTTTGGTTATTTCCTTTGGACATAAGCATTCTGCTTTGCCTTGAAAATGTTACTTTGGACATGAAGTGAAGGCTGTTAGGTTAGGTAATGGCACCTCATTTCCTGGTGGAATACTATCGCAAAAATGTTTGTTCAATTAAGGTTTACTTAATTTTATTTAATTTATGTTGTATTTGTTTATATTAGTTCTGGAAAAATTTATTGAAAACTATCAAAATGATGGGAACTCATTTTACTTTATCATAGCTAAATTGTAAGTTTGGCAGATAGCAATTTTTTCTTCTAAATCATACACTATGGTCAAGTTTTCATATTTATTTCTGAAGCATGCACACATCACAACTACTTTGAAGCAGTTTTACTGCTTGTGCTCCTAAGGTGTGTTAATATTCTTGGGTGAAACTATTGAAAACTTTCACTGATGTGTGATACTGAGTTTTATTTAGCAAACATAACCTTATAACTGGAATACTTCAATATTTTGTGTGTTTGTGCACTGTAGTAATGAATCCACAGTGCCCATAACTGATACCTGTTATTACGTCAGTATTAACATTTCTGATGCCCTACCATGAAATAACTGGACCAACATTTGAGGAAAGTCTGTGGTAGTGGTGCTGCGGTAGCATTGTCACCTCACAGTAAGACATCCTGTTCGATTCTCAGATAGAGCATCTTCTGTGTGGAGACATGCGTGAATGGGCGTACCTTCGTTGAAGGTTGTGCATCACGGCCGGCAACTTGGCACGTAAAAATCTACTGCCAATCATTAGTGGACCGCAGTTCTGCTGTGGCGACCCCTAACCGGGAAAAGCCGAAAGACACAACTGTACATTACCAGCATGTATTCAAGCAAAGGCAGACTCGCCTGCAAAACTTCTTTGTTACCACATGTCATTTTTTTCATTTGCTCTGTAAAATTATCCTGTAGTACACACAAACACATTAATACTTTATTTCCTAAACAAATGATAAAACATACATCAAAACAGGCCAAATACATATATTCCACAGTGAGCACCAGCCTTGTAGTGCCTACTATTAAAATCTTCTTTTGTCCTGTAATTTCTGCTTTACAGAACACCATGCATGCATACTGCATGCCTTCATTAGCATTAAGTGGCTTTTAGTTTTTCAAAACCGCTTCAGTCCTTGTCTAATGCAAACTAGACATTTAGCACTGAAACACAATTATTTGACTATTTAATCTGTTTTACATGTCTTGGAATATCAGTGATCTGGCTATGTTACTTTCTGTACTGGAAACTAAGGGTCTATGTCATATAACCAAACTTCCAAAATTTCGAACACCATATGTTCGAATTTGGAAGTTCGAAATATGACAACAATGAAACCTCAGAACAGTGAATTTTTTCTCTGGGAAAAAATTTGCTGTTCCGAAAAACACACACACAACACAAGCACACCAGAAACCTAATAAACCTACACTACACCTTACATACACAACTATTTATGCACTAACCTTAACCCAAGCCCTAACCCTAAGGTCCGTCACCATCGCACACTTACCTTACCTGTGCCCTAACCCTAAAGTCCGTCACTATCACACATTTACCTTACCCGCGCCCTAACCCTAAAGTCTGTCACTATCGCACACTTATCTTACCCGTGCCCTAACCCTAAAGTCTGTTAATATCGCACACTTACCTTACTAGCGCCCTAACCCGAAAGTCTGTCACTATCACACACTTACCTTACCTGCGCCCTAACCCTAATGTCCTTCATTTTTGCACACTTACCTTACCCGCACCCTAACCGCAACGTCCGTCACACTCACACACTTACCTTAACCCGATCCATACCTTTTGCACCACAGTATAGAAAATGTCGAAGCCATGGAAGCAGCCAACCGAATTCTTTCCCTGGGAAAGAATTCGAATTTCCAAGACTTCGACAGTTAGTTTTTTGAACTTCCCTGTTCTATCTTCCAATGTTCGACGTTTAGGACTGTCGATTAAACAACAGGTACCGAAACTAATACCTTAAGTGGGATTTCATGCTAAGTGCCTGCCTTTGATAAAGAAAATATAAACTTCTCACTGTAAAATAACTGGTTCCATTTCAGAAAAGTTTAAACTTGCAAGGTGCAATTGCAGTTAAGTGGAAGTTAAGGTAATGGATCACAGTTCAAAAAATAAAATTAAAAGCAGATGGATGGTGAAATCACAGCTTAGTGTCTAGTGACCCCCACTAGTACTGCAAATTGGCATGCACATGATTTGTATACATTTCTATAAAGGTTGTACAGGCATGCATCTCTGTAGTGCACTGTACATAACTTAACCTCTGTCTTTGCATTATAATATGCTCACCAAGGCCGTGCCTATAAATGGTCTAGTGAGGTCAGTGTACTGTCCTGATAAACAAATGTAAAAATAAAAATAAAATCGATGATTCACAATGGCAGTTATGTAGAATTAAGCTATAAGGCATATAATATTGAGCTAAGCACTGCATGTTAAGGAATTTGTCAGATTAAGGCAGGTTTGTGCATTTGCCACACAATAAACAGCCCACTACTTTTGCCTATTGCTGATGCTGTTCTATACAGCAACGCCTACTTTTAACAATTTATTTTTCACATTTAATGTTTTTGTGTTGTTGCATACAGAATTATTTGCAAAGCTTTCACTGGACACTGGAACTTCCCTGTCACCCCACTGATGGCAGTGATGAACTCATTGACTAAACCGTACAGCAACCTCCTGTAACGTATAGAATCTCAGTGACCAAAGCCAGCAAGGTCTTCCATTCCACTTCTGAATCAGTACCACCTTATTTTCTACCTTCTAACAAATAAAATCATTCATTTTCTTAATTTCTTAATTCAGACTGCCCCATATTTTCAGTAATAATATCCCTAGCTTTTTAAATACTAATGCCTACCCTGCAGCACTTCCTGTTTGCAGCTGTCAGTGTCTGTAAGTAAATGAATGCAATTTCCAATGTGTCACTGCACAGTTCTAGTACTCATTTCTCCACTGGCTTATTTTGCCGAGTTCAATCACACAAGAGTCACAGTTCTGCATTCTACAAAATAAGACTATAGTTTTATAATTCATTAAAATAAAACCCTATATTTCATACATCTGCATT
The DNA here is from genome assembly GCF_019279795.1 of Protopterus annectens. NCBI lineage: Eukaryota > Metazoa > Chordata > Ceratodontiformes > Protopteridae > Protopterus > Protopterus annectens. The sequence goes on from NC_056744.1 coordinate 131,728,634, forward strand.
AAGTACTAATGGCAATATACAGCTAGTGGATGCAGAACTGAATGACTTATTTCTGCTGAGTCTAGTAAACTAGACAACAGTTAAGTAAGCATTACACGCATCGCAATGTACTGTCACTAGATGAATGGGCCGTACATTACACTTCTAGCAATTATTTGTCTGTTCGCAGCGTCATCTTTTTTCTCTGTATTTTTTTTTTAATTCAATGTAAAAAAGAAGTTACAAAAGGTGAACACATGGTGGCAGCACAAGAAAACAAAAGGAAGCCGCTTCAAAAATGCTCCATACCATAGAAGCCAGAGTTATGTATGAAAGATAAGAATGCACACCCTGAGTATACCTTACATCAGCTGTCTCCAACCTTTTTTTGCACCAAGGATTGGTTTCATGTTAAGAAAATTATCCACGGACCGGCCATCGTGCATAATATTTATTTATTTGACATTTGTTTACCGGGAAGGCCTACTGGACTAGAAGTCCATTTTCAGCAGACACATGGGGAGTAAAGCTCTACAGTACAATAAAAAGACAATTGGCAATAATTACCAAAAAACGTACATTCTGTTTAACAGCATAACATTTATCTACAATGGTCGAGAGGTACGTAAACCTAATGGCAACCTTATTGACTTTCTAAGTTTATAACAGCAATATTTAAAATCTATACCAATTATTTCGCTCTGTCCAGCATACCTCTCAACTGTACAGATTTTCGCAGAATGTCCAGATTTTGCCTCATATTTTTGGTCTGTTTCTCATAAAATTGTGATTTTCTGACAAATTTATGACAAAACCTTAATGACTGAAGTCAATAAATAATGGCAGACAATTGATTTTCAGTCTTCATATCCTTCAGAAAAATTCATACTAATGCAAAACCTGTTATTCTATCAACTTTCTAAGTTTGTAAGAGCAATATTTAAAAAGTGTCCTTATCTTTGGTCCTTTTCCCCCCATGATTTGTGGGTTGTTCATATTTTTTGCTCTAAGAGGTTGAAAGGACAGCTGACCAGATTTACTGTGGTTGAGTGGTATGGTCCAGAGGTACACAAACCTCAATGCTGCTGCTGCCATCACTCTTCACTCTGTCACTCATAGACACACACACACACACACACACACACACACACACACACACACACACTCACACACACACACACACACACACACACACACACACACACACACACACACACACACACTCTTGCATTCGTGCACGTATTTACACAGACCAAGATCGTTCTCACACTCTATCAATCTCTCTCTCTCACACACACAGTCTCTTTGGCTTTCATGCACGCATTCCCTCACACATGCAGACAGAAATATACACGCACACTTTTTTTGGTTTTATTTTACACTCGCTAAACAGCAAAAGTGCTGCTTAGCGAGTGCAAAATAACGTTTGGCTCAATCTCACTGCTCATTCTCTCTTATACTTACACACACAGTCTCTTCTCTCACACACACACAAACATTCTGCTTTCATGCACGATTCACTCACATGCAGACAGACACACAAACATACTCATACACCTACATACACACATTCGCATTTTTGTTTCACTCCGTGCCTGGTGGCCCATTACCAAATGATCCACAGCCCGGTGGTTGGGGACTGCTGCCTTACAGCGATGCAATACTGAGAACCTGTTTCATGACATTACAATGCAAATATGGATAATGCAGTATTATCTCAATATAACTTATGCATATGTACATCAAAATGAGTCACAAAAGAAAATGAACTTTCATACCAGCACACCGTGAAATTACAGGTCTATATCAGAACGAAAGCGCATATGTACGAGTACATAAAAGTCGACACATAATACGCATAACTGTAAATAGTGAACGGCCACATAATCACATTTTTTCCTAGTGAAAAAATTCACGTGGCTGTTCAGAAAAAATAAAAATTAAAAACCATTATCAGGTGGGGGGCTTCACCCCCCACACCCCCGAACGTGTAGGGCTGTTCTCCCCACACACCCCTAATTAAATATACCAACTCCAAGATCACACTATAGTGAAGGAAAGGGAAGCTCCATGTAGTTGGCCAACTACCTCCTTGCCTTGTGACATAGTCATCGAATCGCTTAAATGCGGTTCGATGAATAGCTGTCACTCTTTATGTGTTTGCTCACAAGCAGTTTTGTGCTTCTAATATAGACCTGAAATTACTGTTATGGACAAAACTTATGGCAGAATATCTTTATCTGCATCTGGGGCATGAGATGTTAATCATTCAGCTGCTTGGACAGGGGTTGGTGGCAGTATGGAGAAAGGAGAGTCTGAGAATCACAGAACAATGCTTAGACAATGAAAAGCAGGAAAAGCAGCAGCAGGGCTGAGACAGTAGGAAGATGTGGAATGGAAGTAGCCCCTCTGTACCAGCATTTGCACTTCTCACGCCTTCAGACTCAATGGCAACTGTGGTGCCATTACCTCCAGGCAGATCTCTAGGGACTCAATAAAATGAACTCCATTACCTCCAGGCAGATCCCTAGGAATTCATAAAATAAACTCCATTACTTCCAAGCAGATCCCTAGGAACTCATAAAATGAACTCCATTACCTCCAAGCGAATCCCTAGGGATTCAAAAAATGAACTCCATGAACTACAGATCACTCTAAACAGGATTCATTTTCAGCTAATAGTTTGTTCTAGAATACCTTCTCTGTCCCCTATTAACCATGTAAGATTACACAGAGCTCTAAATGATCTCGCTGTTATCAAAAATTTATTTAACTATCCTTCAATAAACCGTGACAATATACCTCTAATGTAGGATGTTGTATCTTTCGGCTTTTCCCGGTTAGTGGTCGCCACAGTGGAACTCCGGTCCGCTAATGACTGGCAGTAGATTTTTACGTACAGAGTTGCCAGCTCTGAGGCACAACCTTCAACAAAGGTACACCCATTCACGCATGTCTCCACACAGAAGACTCTTTAGCTGAGATCGAACAGGACGTCTTACTGTGAGGCGACAACGCTACTGCAGCACCACCACCGCAGTTATGGCCAAAAATCCCTAGACTAAGTAAATAAAAATTCCTTTTAGCAGTTAGTAAGTAAAACTATTAGAGGACGCAACATTCTTTACCCAGTTTATTGAAATATAGCTACCTATTGCCACAGTCCTGTAAAATCTCCTTTCCCACTGAAGTCTGACCATAAACTTGTGACCACCTTTAAACTCCCAAAAGCTCTGACAGCAAACCCCACTGAATTCAAGAACTACAAAAACATGCCTCCCTCAAACTACTCTGTGACATACTGTCAAAAGTCAGTTATTATGACCGGTCCTTCCCTTGCCCTTAATACAGTAGTGAGCTTTACTAAGCAATTCTATACTTATTTAGAAAACTGCATAGAACTAGCAGTCGCAGCCAGAACCAAGTATCATGGGAAATTCAAAAACAAACCACCTTAGTGGTCCACTACCATAAATGAACTATACAACAAAAGAAAAACTCCTAAAATTGTTTAGCATCGTAGATTCAACACTCATTTCAAGGATAATATCAAAGGCATTACAAAAAATTAAGAACCTGATCAGTTTCACTAATAGAACCCATGAACTTAAGATGGCCTTTGAAGCCAAAGATGATTATAGATCCTTCTTCAGCTATGCTAGAACAAAATCACCACATTGCAAACACATTTAGTGTCAATTTCAAGCCAGACACTTCTATTCACAGTCCTGAAATATCAATCCCTTATTTCTCCAATTATCTCTAAACATCATTTACTGAAAGTGCTAACCAAAACCAAATAGTCTTCCTTTAAGGTATGTGACAGCACCCCTGATTGCTTAATTAATACTGCTCAGCACGCTCTCACAAACACACACAAACTGTTTAAGTTTAGTTACTGACTTTGTTTGTTATAAGTGGTGCACAGCAGTGATGATGCCCCTCATAAGGGTGGCCTTACAACTGAAATGGGTACTTACAGAGCTTTCAGCCATACAAGCATCATTTGTAAAGTCATGAAAAGTATTACAACAGACTTCTTAAACTGTGATATCAAGACTCTTGTTAGACTTGACCGCAAATATACTTAGCATCAACCAGGCAAGTTATTGAGTACATCCCTCTTCAGTATGTATTGCTCTAAATATATCAAAGAATTAGAAAAGCCCCAAAGGTTCCTAACCCAAAATACATTAGACCTAAAGTCCTAGAGCTGCCAAGAGAGGCTGGAAGCTCTATCCCTTTATTCAGTATTTTATAGACTTCTGAGAGAAGAGTTCCGTCTTGCTTACCATGAGTTCTCATAACAAGCATTATTTATATCAGGTTATATCAATACAAAAAATGATGGCTTTATTTGGGCATGATATAAACATAGCACAATGTACTGATTCTGCCAAGTTTTTCTAACAGACAATATGTGGCTACCAGAGTTTGACAGACCCACCTAAGAGGTGAAATAGGTGGACAGTGAAGATGCCAAAAAAAGGGAGAGAATATTGTTTTATCACTTCATGTAGAATACAGCGAAAGGATCAAGATAAGGAAGAATCAGTTAAGAGGTCTAGTAGCATCAGAAAATTTAATCTGTGTATAAACCTTTTTTCCCCTCATTTCATGCTACAATTCCTGTTTGTATTTGACTAACTTTCCTTTAATTTATCTACAAACTGTGCAAAATTTCTCTAAATATGAAATGATTGCCATATAACTTGTATCAATCCTTAACCAATGTTTTTTTATATTATGTCTAATTTGTTATAATTATTTAAACTGCATATGTTTTTGCTTTACTTTTGAAGATTGTAAAATTATTGTTCTTAAAGTGTGTTGCACTAATCTGGAGCTCTTCTCCCTGGGCCTCCACCGAAAACGGGCTTCATTCTCATTCCCAGTAATCAAACGTCAATAAATAAATAAAAAATGTAAGGAGTTCAGACAGCAAGAAAACTCACCAAAACAATGAGAAGTGCAAAACACCAAGTCTGGTGTACGAGTAAGACAGCTTTGAGGTATGGACATCACAGTTATATTGACAGACAGGATAGGACCTAAAGAAATGTTTGAAGTGACAGGAGGACTTTGCACGCTGGTTTGTTTTGCAAGTTTGTTCCGTAATTTGCAGTCATGAAACGGGAGCGTATGTGTAGGAAAATAAGTACAAGAAGCTTTGCTTTGGGGGAACAAGGGCTCCTCAGGTGGTATTTTGACAGAGAAGGGTGCAATCAGCAGGATATATAAGAACAGAATGAAAGGCTGAAGTCAAGAAAGGTACATGACAGTAAAGTGGCTTTTGAGATCGGGCCCATTTAGGTTTCAATGTGTGATATAAAAATTCAACCTAGAAGGAAAGTTAACTACAAGTTTTACAGTTTTACTATAAGCATGTCCAGTTTTCTATAGAGACAACTGCAAATTTGTAAGGATATTAGTGTTAAACTAAAGGAAAGGAGTAAGTTAACCCCTCTGTAATCCACTAGAAATAGTCTGACAAGGTAATGGAGGCCCAGTTTTTGTTATGTGTGTAAGATATATTATTAATGTAGACATGACATGACATTTTACCTCTCAGTTTAGGGTTACACTTAGTAACTTGAATAAGCTAAACGTGTCAGGGTAGTATGTGAAACAAAGACTGAAGAATTAAAGCACGTGCTACAGAAACGTTTTTAAAGGTCATTAATTTTGTTTCATTTTTGTTGACATATAGTAGAGACTCCTCCACCCAGAGCTACATTTTACAAATGGTGCCTTGTAGCTTACTTGATACAGAGGTGGGGTCCAATGACAAGTCACCGACAGTAAATGTCATCTCTGCACTGTACATGTGCACTGGTACCACAATACTGCAATACTAGATTTAGAAAAACAAAGATGAGAAAAGAGCTCAAAACAAATCTTGAGACATCTCTCATACAAGACTATGTTTTGGAGAAAAAGCAATTATATATGTGACCCTTCAGGTCTGCCTTGTAAGGAACTTTTGGACCCCTCAGTAGACATATGAGTAGAAAATCTGTGCATTAGAAATTCATGGTTCAATGTGTCACAGGTCTTAGAGTAAGAAAGATGGAACTAGTTCCCTAAAGGACCATTTTGCTCCTAAGATACATCAGAAATCTCAGCAAGGCACTTTCTATATTATACCACAGGCAGAAACTATTTTCCAGTACTGGCAGTAGGTTTTGCCGTTTCAGTTAGTGAAAATTATAGAAATGAGCACAGTTTTTAAAGTACTTCTGCCAGACAGGAAGAGTACAATGGGGTTAAAACAGCTAAAAATGACCTGTGGCCCCATCTTTAGAAGAAAATGATTACGCTGTCTTCCCCTTTGCCAGGATGCAGCATCCTGAGAGTCACCAGCTGCTCTGGATAGACACACCATGTATGACAGACTTCTCTTCCATGCTAAAGCACATGCCACGCATACAGTCAGCAGCACGTTAAAGCACATGCCACGCATACAGTCAGCAGCACGCTAAAGCACATACCATGTATACAGTTAGCAGCATGCTAAAGCACATGCCACGCATACAGTCAGCAGCACGCTAAAGCACATGCCACGCATACAGTCAGCAGCATGCTAAAGCACATGCCATGCATACAGTCAGCAGCACGCTAAAGCACATGCCACGCATACAGTCAGCAGCACGCTAAAGCACATGCCACGCATACAGTCAGCAGCACGTTAAAGCACATGCCACACATACAGTCAGCAGCAATGTCGAATGGGGCTGAGTTTATTTTTAAGCAGCATCTTCTTTATTAGAAGATAGGGAGAAGTTTCACATACATGCTTGACAGTGTCAAGGCAAGCAGTGGATGATGCATTATGTGCAAGGATATGTACATATGGCTTTAGTATGCAATTAGGAAAGGTTCCATGAGACTGACTTATAGATTAAGGTGGAAGGACAGATTTGGTTGGTTGGTTGGCTTGGCTGTGCCAAGATACAGTAACTTGGAGATCTCTGATCAGAACTCCTTAGCATGATGCAAATTTGTCTTGCTCTGTACTGAAACGGTCCATTTTTTTGATCTTCCAAGTAAAAATATAATTTTATTCTAAAGTGGCCTGTGTTTTGTTTAGAGAGATGAGGATATTTTATATAGTGGTTCCAAAGTTGATTAAGATCATGCTTTATCATGATTTGACAGCTATTGGGGTGATTGAGAGAAGTGCATTGATTAATGTACCTAGAGGTGCTAGATTCTTCTTCAAGAGAGCTACAATTATTTAAGTGAAGTGGCTGATGACACCATCTAGATGAAGCCTGATAAGGGAGCTAGATCTTCTCCTGCCCTAACCCAGTACAGAGTTAAAGAGAGGAGGGAAAGAACCACTTCATATTAGAAGTGAGGGAAGTGATGGATGTCAGGGAAAACTGCCAGCTGATTGCTGATAGAATCTAGCAGGAAGCCACTTGCCTTCATGTTTTTATAAACATTAATAACAAACATAAGGTATATACAACCAAATACATCAATATAACATAGAAGAAATATAAAAAATAGGCACTACAAAGCCATGCTTCAGAAATACATACAATTTTGACGTTAAGCCTGCAATTGTTGTGAAAGCAATATTGCCAAATTAGTAAGCAGGAAAGCAGCAATAGTATGGGACTTTGGACTTTTTATGCAGTGAGCGTATGAAATAAATTGGCAAAAAGCATTTACTGGAATGTTTGGGGGCAATGTCAATGTGGAAGCATAGGTCAGCAATGCATGTACCTCTATATTACCATTGGGATCAGAAGCAAAGACTCAGTCTATGATGATCCTCCCAAGTGACTTTATCCAGGTAGTGGGGAGATAACTACCTGGGTATGGCAGCACAGATGACGAGCAGGGAAGGAAGAGTTGGTAAGTGAGTTGCTTCGGTCAATACTGAAGTTTTGTAGCATGGGCATTGAAAATCTGATAATGTTTCAAATCAGAAGAATGCATCTTTCTGTGTAAGACTGCTAAAATCTAGGAGGGAGAATGATGTTCATAACAATGATAGGTTCCCCCTACCTTTTCCTACCTCCTACAACATGCTATTTGTGTGGAAGTATGAACTACCCACTTGTTTTGCATTTGCTCTTATGGCCCATGTCAAGGCTGAACAAGATTGACACCTAGTCAAAACTAGTAAATAAAGAAATAATGGCATTGAGGGCCTAATGCAGCTTAAACAGCTCCTAGTAGACAAAAATGGTAACAATGAAACTAAATAATGCAGTGGAAATAATGCGTAACAACGTTCGTTTAAAATAACGTTTTAAGACTAACATATACACCTTAGAAGGATAAATCTGCTGTATGATAATCTTAAAACAAAAACGTACTCAACCATGCATGGTTATTCATGTAAGTTACATAAAGAATACTTTAAGTTTGAGCTAAAAATAAGAGTGCAAAGTCACGTTTCCTTTCCAGAAATGAAAAAGCAACAAGTTGCCATGCTATGGGACAACTATTTGTTAGCTAAAATATGAGAGTAAATGGCACTATATTAAATTTTTTGTTTAGTAATATTTTTTTTATGCTTTGCATGCACTCATACATGAATACAATATATATTAACTGCAGAGAAGAATAATGCATATTAACATCATTGTGTCTATAAAATGCACGTGATACTAGATAGAAGACAATGGGCAACCTATACTTAGCCTCCCTGACTGGAGGAGGAACATTCTCCAGTACGTTGTTAATGTACAGGTGATGCCTGCCGGAAAACGTGTATGCCACTTTAAATAAGGATATTAAGTTGTTCATTCATGAAAAAGCAATTTTCTGTTTAGCGAACGCAAAAATAAAGTTTAAAGTAAATAAATAAAATGTACTAGTGTGAGTGAATGTGTGTGTGTGTGTGTGTGTGTGAGAGAGAGACAGCAACATGCAGTCCCACTAGGAAGGTTTTTTTTTAGACAAGATTAATGAAACTCTGGCATGACTTGACTGAATTTAATCCATGTTGATTTATCTGAAAACGCTGATACAGGGAGCAGGAACAAATAGCAAATCAGGGCCAGTAAACAGGGTGGGAGTGAAAGAGTTGCTGTTGTGCATTTGTTTTTTCATTCATTTGCTCAGGAGACCATCTGAGGATGTGTTCACTCAACAAAGTTGATTTTAAGTGCAGGCTGTGTGTCGGGGTACATGGTTAATCATCAAAAGAAATAAATGTCGAGCAGCTATTCATTGAACAGTAATCAATGAGTGTTCAGCTGTGACATGGGGAAAGTAACTGCTTGGTAACCACTTCCCCGTCTCATTCATGGCAGTATTTCAAACCCACCCAGATGGGATGCTTCACTCCACACCTCCCCCAACTATATATACCAACTCAGAGACTGCAGTACAGTAGGAAAAAGGGACATGTAATACTGCCGTGAGTGAAATGGGAAGTGTTGGCCAAGTAGTTACTTTCCCTGTCTCACAACTGCATGTTCAATGGATGGTCGTTCGATGAACTGTTCAACGTTTCTTTCGATGATTAACCATAGACTTGTGTGCATGTGTTTGTTTCTATCTATGTAAATGTTTTTGATGATTTTGTCTGTCTGTGTTTTTGAATGTGTATGTGTTTCTCTGTATATGTTTATGGGACGGTCTCTGTCTGTGCGTGTTTTTAGACATTAAATACTTATATAACTTCTATTTTTTGATGTAACATACACCATCCAATAACAATTGCATATACTACATCAAGTTTGAAGCATTAGGCAGAGGAACTGTTTTAAATCAAAAATATAAATATATAGTAATTAAAAAAAACAAATATAAACATTTAACAGATTGCCCATTCTCTAAGCGCAACAACATGCTCCGGAATTTGTGTTATTGTGGAAATAATGCCCTTCTAGTGATGTTGAGGTTATTTCCACAATAACACACACCTTGTCAGTCATCATTGGTTATGACACCCAAGAAAAATGTCACGTTGAAGTAAATACAAGCCACACATTTCCCTGTAATAAAGCCACATATTATCAACATTATTAACTATCTAGTTTAAAATATTCCCAGGTTACCAAAATGTCCATTAGGTAAGAACAGTCTAAAAACAGAATAAATCTACACCTGATCCTGTTGTAGAGACAGACAACACTGATGTTGCATATACTTAAATATAATTAAAATAGTTGTTTCCAAACGGTCAGAGTTATTTAATTATGACACTGCTAAATGCAGTTAGTCTCCTCTAGGTTTGAGCTTTCCCAAGTTCCATAACAAAAAATGTCTTACTATGTGCTAGAGTACACTTTTTCTTTCAAAGGATTTATGTTTAAAAAAAAACACTTTTGAATTCATTTTAAAAATCTTTGCAAAACAATGGATACACGGATAGTTTTAGGTTACATTACACCTGCTATTAGGAATCACACTGCTACCTTAGCATGTGCTTTTAATTCATCTATATGATGCATCAAATGCTATAAATGTAAATTATAAAACTAACTTATTGTAGGTGAATAGTAGCAATTAACTTTCATGACATGCTTATCCAAGCAGCTGCTTTACTGCTTACATAATTTAGATTTTTAAAACTCATAAGATGAGTAGATTTTAAGTCTCTTATCAGACTTTAGGATAAAATGGTTTTGACTATCAGATGCAGCTGTTCTGTTTGCAGACAGTGCTTAGATTAATGAGATATATTTTTATCTCTTCTGCCACAAAAGGTTAATTGATGTCTAATATGTAACAAATTAATAAATGGACTGCACAAAAATAGAACTTGCATGTTAGTGCTGAGATCCATGGCTTAAACAAGCTGAAAATGTTAAAATCAAAGGTGTGTGTGTGTGTGTGTGTGTGTGTGTGTGTGTGTGTGTGTGTGTGTGTGTCTGTGTGTGTGTGTGTGTGTGTGTGTGTGTGTGTGTGTGTGTGTGTGTGTACATTTTATTTTTTTTACCACAATTTACTTTTGGTAGAAAATGAAAGAGATTGTGAATGGAAACAGAAAAGTATATAATTTCACATGCTCTGAAAAATCACTAAAGTGTGTGTGAATCCTTAATATAAAATTATATCAGATAAATTCAAAATGAATGGAAATATTCAACTGTCAAAAATCTTGCTTTGCTTCAGCAGAACCTACAAGGTTCTTAAAGATAATACTAAGTAAGCAATTCAGTATAAGGTCCAAAACTAATTGTTTTGTTTGCAGCTCAATATGTAGCAACCTGCAGGCAGATGACACCATTAGAAAAAATATCTGTTAACAGTACATTTCAAAATATTAGTCATTTGCCAGGTCTGTGGCATTTTTATTTTATTTATTCTTTGCTTACTAGGTAAGTAAGCTGGTCCTAGGACCCTTTTTGATCATGACTTGGGTGTGTAAGCACAAATTTTAAAACATATTAAACATGATAATGACATCATTGCCAGTGAGCTTTTATTACATACTAATATGTATTACAGGCTGAGAATTATGTTAATTAAGGTAAGGAAGGTTACACAGACGTGACTTAGTACATATTTGTTCAGCACGGTTCATTCAATACATTCTAACTGGAGGAGTATTACATAAATGTGGTGTACTGTTGCTTCATAGCTCATACAGAACTATATAGTTAAAATTGAAATGACACATGGAAATACAGAAAGGACTAATTGGTTGATAATCATTTTATATTGAAAAACATTTTCCAATGACATACATTCAATAAAAACAGAAGAATGGATTTCCAACTACGTATCAGGTAACCTAGAAATGAGTAATGCTCCTGAGCACTGAAGAATATGGTCTGGAGGAGATGGGAATAAACAGCCAAGAACAGTTCAAACATTGAGGAGAGGAAGGGAGGGATATACACCAAATGTATGGATGCCACCTGTAAGTCAAACAGCTGCTATTTCAGTTGTGTATGTTTAAGAGCAGGACTTAGCCAACTGAGCAGAGCAAGTGTAATAAGGGCAGCCTAGACATGCATGCACTTCCCTTGCTGTTGTAGCCACCAGACTGAAAATATATGGCATTACAATGCTTTAGTGGGCACTGGGAATGTTACTATAATACAGTCAATCTGTTGTCACTGGAGTGTAAAACATTTAGCCTCTGTTCCTTGGCTATTACCTTTTTACTATGGGGCAGCCCCTGGTGAATGGCAGTCTGGCTTTTTGGATCATTTGGTTGATACAATCTTGAAGCAGCATGGTGATGGTTTCAGCATCAGAAACGTTAATAATTACACAGTCGTGACTGCAGCCAGTTTGTAGCGTATCACTCTGCTCTAGCTGTCATTCTCCACAGCAACTCAAGCAACACATCAGTCTTCAGAAATATACGTAGTGTGGTCAGCAGATACAGTTAGACCAAATGGAGGGAACTGACAGCCAGAAACACCAAACACTGAAGATGTTTGCACAACACTAGCCCTCAGCATCTTTGTATTATGTGGATCAGGAGTCTGTTCCACAACAGCGGTATCCACTGTGAGAGATGTACCTGTCCCTCCAAATCATTCAGTTGATATTGAAAAAGAGGTTTAGATCCCTAGACAGAGTATTTCTAATGCCATCTGACTTCGCCACCTCTACTCCCTGCATCCTCACCATTCCTCTATCCTCCCTCTCATTCACACACATATATTCTGTCTTAATCCTGCTGACCTTCATTCCTCTTCTCTCTAGAACATATCTCCACCTCTCCAGGGTCTCCTCTACCTGTTCCCTACTCTCACTACAGATCACAATGTCATCTGCAAACATCATAGTCCACGGGGACTCCTGTCTGATCTCGTCTGTCAACCTGTCCATCACCATTGCAGATAAGAAAGGGCTCAGAGCTGATCCTTGATGTAATCCCACCTCCACCTTAAACGCATCTGTCACTCCCACCGCAGACCTCACCGCTGTCACACTACCCTCGTACATATCCTGTACCACTCTTACATACTTCTCTGACACTCCCGACTTCCTCATACAGTACCACAACTCCTCTCTAGGCACCCTGTCATATGCCTTCTCTAAATCCACAAAGACACAATGCAACTCCTCCTGACCTTCTCTGTACTTCTCCATCAACACTCTCAGAGCAAACATCGCATCTGTAGTGCTCTTTCCTGGCATGAAACCATACTGCTGATCACTAATCATCACCTCCCTTCATAACCTAGTTTCCACTACTCTTTCCCATAACTTCATGCTGTGACTGATCAGTTTAATCCCTCTGTAGTAAGTGTAGATCATGTCTGTTAAATCTGGTTGACTTCCTCGAGAAGGTCACCAAAGCCATGGATGAGGGAAAGACTGTGCACACCACCTAATTTGACCTGGCCAATCATCTGACACAATTCCCCACTCAGGTATTATAGAGAAACTCAACTAGGCATAAACCTCTACATCACCAGGTAGGTAGCCAAATGGCTCACAGGCAGAACACATACTGTCAAAGTGGGTGAATTTACCTCTAGCAAGAGGCCAGTCACCAGTGGCATACCACAGTGTTCTGAGCTAGGCCCTCTTTTGCTTGGAATTTATTTCTCAGAAGTCAAAGCAAATGTAGCCAGCCTATAGCTGACTCAGTTCGCGGATGACTACAAATTGGAGGCAGAAGGGACTAACAGACAAATGAGTGGTGCCAGAGCCATGGACTGAAACTAAATGCAAAAAAATGTATAATTATTCCCTTTAGGAAAGCAAATACCCTATCTAATTACAATATAGACAGCACCCCCCCTAATAGCAGACCCAGTGGTATGTGATCTAGATACTCAGGTTAATAGTAATCTGAACCTGACAATTATGTGCCTACAGTGGTGAGGACGTCCTATGTGATACAACTCATAAGGGCACGGCATCCAGATCAAAGTACATTATATTTCGACTGTACCCAGTCCTCATCAGATCAATAATTGAGTATCATGCACCTTTTTTATGTACTTCACCAGACATCTGCAACAGTTGGAGCAACTCCAGAGGTTCATAACTAGAAAAATATAGGGTATGAAAAATAAGTCCTACACATAAAGATTGAAAGCCCTATCACTGTATTCTGTCTCTTACAGACTACTAAAGGGTGATGTGTGTCTGACCTACAGGGCAGTGTCCAATCTGGCCCTGATGGAAATGTTACATATTCCTAAGTCAAACTAAACAAGGTTCACCTCCAGTGATCTTAGTCTAGTCTCTGACATGAATAAATCATTTTGGAGAGAGAGATAGGTCTCTCAGACTACCCCTTTTCTGGGACAATCTTCCCATTCACGTGAACAAAGCCCTTCACTGACCCTCTTCAAATGCAACCTATACCAATGGATGGGTAATTGTAAATTTACTCCTGCGGTGACACCCATGCCCCTCATGGACAGAAGCAGTCAGTATTAGATACCATAGTATAAGCTCATACCTCTGTAAACTTTATCAACCTAGCTATTGAAAATTGGGAAACTCTGGTTAAATATGGCTAGGCTTGTAACGGCTTTTGGGCCATTAGCCTACTGATTTCCTAAAAACCTATGAAAACACTGTGTGAATAAGATGGTGTGGACACACACCACTCTGACAGAGCAACAAATTATGAGTTCCAACCCAATACAACCAATTACTGAACCTTCTCCTGACCTACTTAGGCATAAACCACATCTGTTATGCCCAAAAGTGGTTCAAAACAGAACTAATATACCAATAATGGAATGCAAAAGTGCGACCAACAATCTAACTAAGGTATATATGAATACAATTTTAAAACTATCAGCACTCAGTGGCTCTCCACAGAATGTAACAAGCTGAAAAAGGTGCCTATTCTGGTCCCATAAATAACAAAATTAAAATGTGATGTTCACTGAAAATTTAATACACGATTCAGAGACAGCGTTTTCAAAATAAGACACGAGAAAAGGACCATAAATATCTAGTAAAGAGAATACTAATATTATAGTCCTCCCATATATAGAATTAAAATGGTGCATTTTCCCCACTGTTATCGATCAGTGGTAAATAAATTAGGAATACTGAAATGTGGGTTGATAATATAAACATGTAGACCTAAAATATAAATAAGCAGTAGCCTTAGGGAATTAAATATAGCAAGTATAGACAAATATTAACATACATTGCCTTATACTTAGAAACAACCCTTTCCATATACAAGAAGAAGTAAAATAAGGTAGCTAGCTATCTAACTAAAGTTGTAACCTTAACTCTCTCTGTGCCTATAAACAACAAAATGTTACAGTGTTGGAAACTTTGCTGAAGAATAAAATGCAGACGAATCAGGTTTCCTGTTTTGAAAATAATTTTTGCTGCACTCAAGAAAGAATTGTTTTCTAAAGCAGACAAGACATTTTAGTGAAAGAAAAACACTGGAAATGCAGTCTTATACCAGAAAGTATATCTGCAGTCCAGATCTGCAAAATAAGCTGAGGCTGAAAATATAAACAGTAGCTGGAGTGACCTGAGGCCAAGCTTAATGACCCAGCAGGTGCATGAGAAACAGCCCATCATAAGACAAAAAGCTCCGGCTGAAACTTATCATTATTGCATATAGATAATTTGTTTACAAATATATGTTTTCAGCACAGTACTAAATACTGAGAGCAAATGCAATGGAAAGCTGCAGTCTGTTTCCAGAAAGAGCTACAAAGTGAGTGGAGCTTGAAGTACACAAAGGGAAATTAGAATAACCTAATAACCTAAATCAAAGCTGGATGAACCTACAAGTATAGCAGGAAAGGATGCTGCAGAACACTCAGTAAGTTACCCACATGTCTAAGGCTGTAATCATATCCCATGCCTACAGATCAGACGCCAAAACATAATACTAATGAAAACTAAAGTCATTAACTGCAGACAATATGCTTTGACATTATCATTACTGCAGAAAGAAAATGTGTTCACAAGTGCAGACTTAAAGCACGGTCCTGCATAGCAGGAGAACAAGTAATTCAACATGAACAAGATGATACAGGGGGAGGGGATAAGACATAATAGATCACCTTTTTATATAGTAACCAAGACCATACTGACAAAGCCATAGAAATAGCAAATCAAAAATGATACAAGTAGATTAAAATGGGCAATATCTGTACATGTGGGTTTATTGCGAATCTGTAACATAAGTTGGATAAGGGAAAGTGTAATACAGAGCCAGAGCTTGTACCTTGTTATACCAGAAATTAGAATATGCAGAGTTCAAATCAGCAAAGTAAGCTGAAAATACAGCAGAACCGGTAAGGGAGACAGCTAGAAAGTGGATTGGCTTGACATCTGGACAGAGGAAGGAAGACAAGGAGACCTGGTGGTAGAATGAGGAAGTACAGGAGAGTATACAAAGGAAGAGGCTGGTGAAGAAGTGGGATTGTCAGAAAGATGAAGAAAGGAGACAGGAGTATAAGGAGATGAGGTGCATGGCATCCCTGTCTGCCTGGGATGATATGTTGAACAAGCCACGCTGCTTCGCAAGGGATGGCTTACACCTGTCACCACTGGGCTTCTGGATATTGGCTAAGGCTCTTGCCACCCCCATAGTGCCTTTTTTAGGCAAGGCTCAAAAGACAAACCCACCTCCTTAGAAAACAAAAATGGAAAAAACTAAGGGTAATGCTGCTCAATGCCAGAAGTCTAAATCTCAAGATGCAGGCACTTGATGCACTCCTCAGCATGGAGAACATCGACGTCTGTGCAGTAACTGAAACCTGGTTCAAGGCTCCTGAGAGCACCCCAGCGCTACCAGGCTATACCTCGTATCATGCTTTACGACCCAAAACCCGGGCCAAACCACAAAGGGAGGGGGAGTGTCCATATTCATAAAGGACACCCACACCTCCAGGTTAGTAGCAACACATGAAGCATCAGAGACCATACAGGTGCAACTAACCATAGGCAAAACTGCTATACAACTGGTAGCATGTTACAGACCACCCTCCCAATCTCAAGAACCCCACTCAGCCTTCCTGAAGACATTGGAGGATATGAATGTATCACAAAATACCATCATACTGGGAGACTCCAACTACCCAAACATAGATTGGGTACATTATTCTAGCCCTAATACCCTAGCCCAAAGGTTCCTGGAATTCATAAATTCAAATGCACTGGAACAACTAGTCACCTCTCCCACTAGGGGAGATAATATACTAGACCTGATCATCACAAACATGGGGACAAAATGCTCCACACCGGAAGTATACTCCTCACTAGTGAGATCTGACCACAAACTAATCACTCTGGATATACATATCCCACCTCCACCCCCAGCACAAAAGACCACAGTGAAAAACTTCTCAAAAGCAGACTTCACTCTTCTTAAGACTGAGATAGTATCCTTTAAGCTCACTGTGCCAGTGGATACCACATCCCACAATGCCGAATCCTTCACAAATGCTTTCTATGGACATCTCCAAGAATGCATGGATCATGCAATCCCAAACAAATCCAAGTCCCTCTCCACCAAATGTAAGAGTCCTGTCTGGTGGACCTCAGCCATAAACAAATTGTATAACAAAAGAAGGAAGCTACTGCACGTCAGAGTGAAAGCCCATGAAGGGAAGACATCTCTGATCAACATTAGCAGAAAACTACGTTCTCTCATAAAAACATCCAAGGCAAACTTTGAGAGAAAAATCGCTAAGGACACTAAAGATAACCACAAAGCCTTCTTCAGCTATGTTAGAAACCTGGTAGGAAACCCACAGATATGCTCAGAGTTGGTTCACAACAACAAAAAATACACTGAACCCACAGATATTGCTAACATTCTGGCTGACAGGTTCAGTACAAATTTCTCCCCTCCTTCACCCCCAAAAGAAGAAATACTTATCCTAGCTGAATGTAATCTCCTGTCATCTCAGATGTCCAAGTGAGAACCGCCTAAACAAAGCAAAAACACAGCATCAATGGGACCTGACGGTATCCCGGGTGCGTGTTACGTGAACTCAAGAGGAGCTAAACCCACACATAAAAATGCTATTTAACCTTAGCCTTACTTCGGGATATGTACCTGAACACTGGCATACAGCAACAGTGGTCCCACTCCACAAGGGTGGTGCCTCTACAGACCCTGGAAACTACCGCCCCATAAGCTTAACTAGCCTGGTCTGCAAAGCTATGGAAAGAATCATTATGGAACTCATAAACAGAGACATAGGGGACCTACAGACACTTGACCCCACCCAATTCGGCTTTGTAAAGGGCAGATCCTGCCTTTTAAACCTGGTTGACTTTTTCGAAACAGTCACTAGAGCCATTGATGAGGGCAAAGCAGTCCATACAGCATACCTGGACTTGGCTAAGGCCTCGACACAATACCCCACTCAGGCATCATAGATAAGCTAAACAGCTTAAAAGTAAACCCTTATGTCACTAGATGGGTTGCAAACTGGCTAAAGGACAGAACCCATAAAGTTAAAATCGCTGGAGCAATGTCAGACTCAAAGCCAGTCACAAGTGGTGTCCCACAGGGATCTATCCTGGGACCCCTCTTGTTCGGCATTTATTTCTCAGATGTTAAAGCAAACATGGGAGGGCTGTGGCTGACAAAGTTCGCAGATGACTGCAAACTAGGTGCCATAGTCGATACACCAGCAGACACACACATCCTACAAAAAGGCCTCACTGAAACGGACAACTGGTGCCGTAGTCACGGCCTTAAACTAAATGCCAAAAATGTATAGTCATCCCTTTTGGAAAAAACAAAGTACCCACAAATTATCACATAGACAGCAACCCACTGAGTACGGAAAAAGTAATCAGAGACCTAGGGACCCAAGTAGACAGCGACCTCTCATTTGACACCCACGTTGCCAAAGTGGTTAGAAAAACATTCTACCTTGCACACCTCATCATGAAGGGATTCACATCCAGAGCCAAGGATGTCATTGTACCCCTATATTCCTCCCTCATCAGACCCATGATTGAGTACAATGCCCCATTTGGTATGTACCTCACCCGGCATTTGCAACAGCTGGAGAGACCACAAAAGTACCTCAACAAAAGGATCAAGGGTCTCCAACATATGTCTTATTCTGCCAGACTAAAGAAACTTCAGCTCTATTCAGTAGCATACCGCCTGCTCAGAGGTGATCTCTGCCTGACGTACAAGGCCATGTCCAATCAGGATCTGATGGACATGCTCCACCTCAAAAAATCCAAATCCATCAGGACCACGAGCGCTAAAGACTTAAACCTCGGCACAAGTATGAATAGGACATGCTGGAGGGATAGATTCATAACCCAGAGGCTTCCCATGCTTTGGAACAGGATCCCAGTTCGTATTAGGCAGAGCCCCTCACTGACTCTCTTCAAGAGAAATCTTGAGGAGTGGATGAGAGATCGTAAGTTTACCCCAGGGGTCACATCCGTGTCACTGCTAGACAGGGGCACAGTAAACTAATTCTATTATATAAGGGGACCTTCATTGTGTCACTACTACACAGAGGCACAGTATTCTAGATTTATTCTGTACATTTTTGTACCATTTCATGGGGTGGCAAAAGCCACATCACTATGGCTAGGCTTACAAATGCCCCAGGGCAGATAGCCTAGTACTATACTATGAAACTATGAAACTATGAGAGAGGTGGCGAAGGCTAAAGATAAGGCATATGAAGAGCTGTACGAAAGGTTGGACACTAAGGAGGGAGAAAAGGATCTCTACCAACTGGCTAGACAGAGGGACCGAGCTAGGAAATATGTGCAGCAGGTAAAGGTGATAAAGGATAATGAGGGAAACATACTCACAAGAGAGGAGAGTGTGTTGAGGAGATGGGAAGAGTACTTCGAGGGACTGATGAATGAAGAGAATGAGAGAGAGAGAGAGAGAGAGAGAGAAGGTTGAATGATGTGGGGATACTGAATCGGGAAGTGCAATGGATTAGCAAGGAAGATGTAAGGACAGCTATGAATAGGATGAACAATGGAAAGGCTGTTGGTCCAGATGACATACAGTACCTGTGGAAGCATGGAGGTTCTTAGGAGAAATGGCAGTGGAGTTTTAACCAGATTGTTTAATGAAATCTTGGAAAGTGAGAGGATGCCTGAGGAGTGGAGAAAAGTGTTTTGGTACTGATTTTTAAGAATAAGGTTGATGTGCAGAGCTGTAGTAACTACAGAGGGATAAAATTGATCAGTCACAGCATGAAGTTATGAGAAAGAGTAGTGGAAGCTAGGTTAAGAAGGGAGGTAATGATTAGTGATCAGCAGTATGGTTTCAATCATGGAAGGAGCTCTACAGATGCGATGTTTGCTCCGAGAATGTTGATGGAGAAGTACAGAGAAGGTCAGAGGGAGTTGCATTGTGTCTTTGTGGACTTGAAGAAAGCATATGACAGGGTGCCTAGAGAGGAGTTGTGGTACTGTATGAGGAAGCCGGGAGTGCCAGAGAAGTATGTAAGAGTGGTACAGGATAAGTACAAGGATAGAGTGAAAGAGGTGAGGTCTGCAGTGAGAGTGATGGGTGCATTTAAGGTGGAGGTGGGATTATATCAAGGATCAGCTCTGAGCCCTTTCTTATTTGTAATGGTGATGGACAGGTTGACAGACGAGATCAGACAGGAGGCCCCGTGGACTATGATGTTTGCAGATGACATTGTGATCTGTAGTGAGAGTAGAGACCAGGTTGAGGAGACCCTGGAGAGAAGGAGATATGCTCTAGAGAGGAGAGGAATGAAGGCCAACAAGACTAAGAATATATGTGTTCGAATGAGAAGGAGGATAGAGGAAAGGTGAGGATGCAGGGAGTGGAGGTGGCGAAGGTGGATGAGTTTAAAAACTTGGGATCAATAGTTCAGAGTAATGGTGAGTTTGGAAGAGAGGTGAAGAAGAGAGTACAGGCAGGATGGAGTGGGTGGAAAAGAGTGTCAGGAGTGATTTGTGACAGACAAGTACCAGCAAGAGTGAAGGGAAGATCTACAAGAGGGTAGTGAGACCAGCTATGTTATATAGGTTGAAGATGGAGGCATTGACAAAAAGGCAGGAGTCAGAGCTGGATGTGGCAGAGGTAAAGATGTTAAGATTTGCACTGGGCGTGATGAGGCTGGACAGGATTATAAGAGTGTCAGCTCAGATTGGATAGTTTGGAGACAAAGCTAGAGAGGTGAGATTGTGTTGGTTTGGACATGTGCTGAGGAGGGATGCTGGGTATATTGTGAAAAGGATGCTAAGGATGGATCTGCCAGGTAAGAGGAAAAAGGGAAGGCCTAAGATAAGGTTTATGGATGTGGTGAGAGGATATGCAGATGGCTGGTGTGACGGAGCAAGATGCAGAGGATGGGAAGAAATGGAAACAGATGATCCATTGTGGCAACCCCAACGGGAACGGCTGAAAGAGAAGAAGAAGAAGCTGAAGCTGAATAATCATTACAATGACCTGAAGTAAATCTTTATAAACCGATAGGTATGGGGAAGGAATGACACAGTTACATGCTGCCAATGAATAATAAATAAAAAGCACATTGTCAGGTAAATTATTTTAAGTACTATGTTACCATTTGGGGCCATTGGAAAATATAGAATATGGAAGACAGGTTAGATAAATGGAAATTCAATGCAAAGCCCAAACTTATGCTTCATATTGGAGGAATTTGTTTCATGCATGTTGTGACGCCTGTGCACTGGCCCTGCAATCAAGGAGCCTCAATCCTCATCACTAACACCAGTGAGGGGCATCCATATAGGGAAAGGATAATAAATACACACACAGTAAAGTACAATTTCCCTTAAGAGCACACAGATATCACAGTCAGTCTATTGCTGGTTTCTCCCTTTTTCTCCAGATCCCCAATAAGACTCCCCACTGGCACAGCTATAGGATCCAGATCTCAGCCTGGTGTTAAGCTAATACCTCCAGCACCCTCTCTGTCCAACTAGTGCTTCGTGTCCCTGCCCAAGTAGCTGACATACAATCACTTTGAGATAAGAGTTATGTACAACCACACAGACACTCCTGGGTAAGGCTGGCACAAGTTCTCCAGCTGTGCCCCTTTTACCCAGACTATACGGTAGTACCACTTGCCACCCCCCAGTAATATTTATCAGCTATCAAAAGGCACTTATGAAAGGGTGTACAATTATACTGTGCAATATTATTATCCAAATGGTAAGTGCAACTTAAAAGGGAAGGCTTATTTGGAGTGACTTTGTACAGTATCACTATATCACTATATATATATATATATATATATATATATATATATATATATATATACAATGAACTCTACAGATTAAATTATCTCTACACAAAACTGCCACAGTTGAAAGGTTTAAAATATTTAATAATAAATAATAAAAACCCAAGACAATACTTCTTACTACACAGTGCTAGTCAAGAGTTTAGAAATCACAGAGAAATACTCAAAATAATACAGTAGAAAAGTTCTGACATCAATACAGAAAAAAAATAATCGAATCTTCCTAGTTCCTAGCTATATCTAAGAGAAAATACAGTTCTAAAATAAACTTACATATAGAACACAGGCAGAGTGCTAGTGAGTTGGAAGCTCTCAAGACAAATGCTAAATGCCCTCATTCTTTTTGTCCTTAAATTGATAATACAGTACCACTGATTCATTTCAGATTACATCATTTCTTTCTGGTTCCCAGGCTAACAGAAACTCAGAGTTTAATAACCCTTTTGATCTTGCAGCTGGTCATGAAGCCAGAGCAATAAAATAAATTATACATGTACATTCTAGCCATTAACTCTGGCCTCAAAACAAGAGGCAGAATGCCTCCTCCTAGACATCTTGACTCTGAGTTTTAGATCAAAGAATTTCACAATGCCTGACTTATCACCTTTCTTACAGCAGAGTGCACTGCTGTTACATTTTTGCAGTTCAGCATCCAATACAATCTTTTCACATTTAAGAGAACAAGCCGGTGGCTCACATTAATATTTACAAATGACAGAAGTATCTACAAAATTCTATCTAGCTAGGCTGGCAGCCTTCACCTAACTTCACAGACATCTCCCCTGGAGAACTCAAGCTAGTTTTTCAAGTGACCCTTGAGAAACGTTGCGTGAGAGGGTTAGGTCTATCTGAGTATACCTTACCCCATTCCCTGTCTTGAGAGCGACCTGCGTTGGCATTGCTAATACCACTGCAGTGCTGCACTGACATATCATATGCTTGCAACCCTAGGCTCCATCTTAGCAACTTGGCATTTTGCTGGCTGCCTCTGTTTAACCATGTTATGGGATTATGATCTGTAACTACAGTGAATTTTCTTCCATATAGATAAGGCTGAAGTTTCTGCAGTGCCCACACTATGGATAGACATTCTTTTTCTACAGCTGCATAACATTCCTCCCTGGGTTGGAGCCTATGACTGAGATAAACCACTGGGTATTCTTCTCCCTCTGAAGAAATCTGGCTAAGTACAGCCCCCACCCCATGGTTTGAAGAATCCAGCTGCACAACAAATTCTTTGCTGTAATCTGGACTGGCTAACACAGGGGGTCCTCTCAAAGCTTTATTAAGCTCTGGAATGCCTGCTCACATGCTTGGGTCCACACTACCTTATCTGTCTTGTTCTTCCATGTCAGGTCTGCGAGGGGAGCAGCTATGGTACTATAACTGGGGACAAACTTTCTGTAGTACCCTGCTGTCCTTAAGAATGTCCTCACCTGCTTTTTGGTAACAAGTGCAGACCATGCCTGAATCGCTTCAACTTTGGCAGGTTCTGGCCTGATCTTACCACTCCCCATTCTATGTCCCAGGTAGGAGAACTCTGACATACCCACCTTACATTTCCTGGGCTTAATGGTCAACCCTGCCCGCTGTAGTCTGCCCGCCACCTCCCAGACATGTTGAAGGTGCTCTTGCCAGGAATGGCTGCAGATGGCAATATCATCGAAGTAAGCAAGGACAAACCCTCCTGCTCCTGCTAGGATATGATCTACCAGCCTCTGGAAAGTTGCTGGGGCATTTTTCAAACCACAGGTCATCTTTGTGAACTCATACAAGCCAAAAGGAGTCACAAAGGCTGACCCCTCTCTAGCACTGGGAGTCAAGGGCACCTGCTAGTAACCCTTGGCAAGATCAATGGTGGCTGTTCTCGGACCTGTAGGCATGGGGTAAGCATCTGACTCTGCGTGACTATTTAATTTCCTGTAGTCCACACAGAACCTGGTGCTGCTATCCTCCTTTGGCACCAGCACCACTGTGGAGGCCCAGGACTGTTGGACTCTTGAATTACCCCTATTTCCAACAGCTCCTGTATCTCCTCCCTCAGAGTCTGACTCTCTCAGGCACCCTATAAGAGGCCTGCCTAATAGGCATTTGGGGTCCTGTATCCACCTGGTGCTGCACCAGTTGGGCGCACCCTGGTTTCCCAGTGAACATGTCTCCAAACTCCTGTAACACTGCGTGGATTTCTCAAACCTGGGTAGGAGATAGCTGCTGGGACACTGCTACTCCTTCCACTGAGGTGTCAGTCCGAGCCTCACTGAGGAGATCAGTCACCAGATCTCCCTCAGACTCCTTCTGCAATCTGCTACAAAAGCTCAGCACAAGGGCCTTCCTATCTAGGTAAGGTTTCATCATGTTAACATGGTACAATTTGTGCCCCTGCCTCCTGCCTAGCAGTTCTAAAATGTAGTTAATATCACTCACCTTTCTTACCACCTTGTAGAGTCCCCTCCCAAGTTGCTTCAGCTTGTTGTGTCTGACAGGAATGAGAACCATTACCTGCTGCCCTACAGCATACTCTCTAGCTCGAGCATTCCTCTCATACCATAGCTTTTTCTGCTGCTGGGCTTCTGCCATGTTCTCCTGGGCCACATCCATGAGTTCCCTGAGCCTTGTCCTGAGGTTTAGGGCATATGCCACCACAGACTCCTTGTGAGATTCACAATCACCTTCCCACTCATCTCAAATTAAATTTAGAGGTCCCCTCATCCTATGCCCATACAGCAACTCAAAGGGTGAAAAACCTGTGGATTCCCTTGGAAACTCCCTGTAAGCAAACAACAGATAGGGCAAATATTTGTCCCACTCCCTCTTAAACTGGCCTGCAAATGCCCGTAGCATGGACTTGATTGTAGAGTTTAACCTGTCAACCAGACCATTAGTCTGGGCATGGTAGGGGGTGGTCTTCAGGTGCTTCACCCCACAGTACTTCCAGAGACAAGCCAACAGGTATGACATGAAATTGGCACCTCTTGTCAGTCAGTATTTCTTTTAAGAAACCTACCCTGCTGAAAATCTCTAACAAAGCATTTGCCACCTTTTCTGCCTCAATGGAGGACAGAGTCACTGCCTCAGGGTATCGTGTAGCATAATCCACTACCACTAGGATATACTTTTTCCCTGTGGAACTTGGGGTATACTCAGAGGCCCCACAATATCCATAGCTTTATAGCTACCCTCTGAAATGGCTCCTCAATCACAGGCCAAGGCATCAAAGAAGCTCTCACCTTGTCTCCTGCCTTACCTACCTTTTGCCACTGCTCACAGATCTTGCAATACCCTGTTACATCTCTGGAAATTCCAGGCCAATAGAAGTTATGCATAATACATCTCTTTGTACGTTTTATGCCCATATGAACTGCAAATGGAATATCATGGGCTATGGCTAGAAGCATCAGATGGTAGGCTCTAGGCACTACAACTGCTGTACCCTCTCACCTTCTAGCCCTCCCTCAGGGGTCCACTCTCTATACAGTAAACCTTTGCCCCAGTATACAAATTCCCCTTTCCCTTGAGAATCAGGTGCCTAGCTAGCTACCTGCCTCAGGCCTTGCAATGTAGGGTCTGAGAGCTGAGCCAGTCTCAACTCTCTCTTTGTAACCCTTCCCAGCTCCTCTTCACAGGATGTCTGGCATCCTCTGACACTGGTGCCTCACTGTCAGCCTGGTACTACTACTCACCTCTACCTTTGCAGTCACTCTGTCCAAGTTACATCAGTACCCACAAGCAGCTGTGGCTCATATTCAGTCTCACTGCTACAGAGTAGCTCCCTCCCTGAAGTAAAAGCCTCACCAGTCCTGGCTACAAGTATGCAATCTGTCTGGGTCTCCCCCAGGCTACCAGACCCACTTGCTTGTCTCCTAGCCTGACTGCATGCAACTGCATAAGCACATGGTACTACCTCATCCAAATCCTTCCCTATCAGGATATCTGCAGGATGGTAGTTCAGTACCCTTGTGCAAGACAACCTACTATTGGCATTTTGTCTTTACAACTTACTGTCTCTCTCACCTTTTGTTCCCCACCTTGCTTCCGTGAATATTTGTATGACACATGGCCCCACTGGTTGCATTCAAAACATTTAAGCCTAGGCCCTGGATGTGTATCTGGACTAGTGGCTTTCCCTGCTACTGGCAGATACTGTTGGGGCAGTCTGTGTTTCCCACCATTGGGTTCCTTTAGGCCCATGAGCAGTACTGGGGGTCCCTTTCCTGTGCAGGGATGCCCTGCTTGCTAGATATAGGTGTCCCTTCTTCCCCAATGTATCTGAAGTAGCACATTTTCTATCAGCTAACCAAATCCTCATGTCCTCAGGCAAAGTGCTAAGGGCTTATTCCATCACCAAAAGATCTGCCAGCCCTTCAAAAGTGGTGACCTGATATCCACTCACCCACTATGAAAATAAGTGCTCAGTTCAGCAACATATTCACACACACTTTCATCTGCCTTGCGTCTATGCTCACAAAACTTTTTCCTATACATTTCAGGTGTTAGCTTAAAAAATTCTAACAAACAGTTCTCAACAGTAGTATAATCAAAACATTCCTGATCAGATATTTTAGACAATACAGTTACAGCTTTACCATGGAGTAAGGGGGTCAGGAACCATACCCAGAGCCTTTGGTCAACATCATACTGTTTACATACCCTCTCAAACATATGAATGAAACTATCAAAATTATCCCCCTCTTTAAACTGCAGAAGAAATTTACTGACATTTTGTGGTTCTGGGTTCCAGTTACTCCCTTCCGCATTACCTCCATGACTCTGGCGAAGTGTCAGCATCTCCCTTTCATGCTGCCTTGGCCTTTCCTTTTCCTCAACTTCCAGGCATAGCAGTTTCTCATTTGCCTCCGCCTGAAAACATAGCAGTTTCTCATTGTCCTCACTCTCTAGATGCCTCAGTCTCTCAACTGCTTCTATTTCCAAATGGCTGGCCTACAACTAAAGTCTCTTTAGTTCCAGATGGATTTTTTAAGTCCTCTGCAGAAAGGTTGAGCTGTCCATTCTCTGAGTGTGGTACATCTCCACTGTCTGATTGTCCTCCTGGTTCCTGTTTTCTGATGCAGCTGTGACCAGAGCTGCAATCATGTCTGGCTTAGTCAGGTTTCCATGCACCAGCCCCCTAGCCTGGAACATCTCAGCCAGCTGGCTCCTTTTCAGCTTTCCATATTCCTCTGCTGACATGCTGCCTGCTCTCCCTGACTGATTAAGCTAACAAAATAAATAAAACAATTGTGATCTGAACTCTGAGTCTTTACTGTGTGACTGATTTAGAGTACAAAAACACCTTCAGTGATCACCGTACAAAAACTCAGCAATTCATACTACCCACACCACTACAAGCCAATTAGTATTTGCCAACCAATTAATATATGGTGTGGATATCCTACCACTGCCAAACAATTAATATGTGATGCCCGTGCACTGGCCCAGCAATCAAGGAGCCTCAATCATCACCACTAACACCAGTGAGGGGCGTCCATATAGGGAAAGGATACTAAATACACACACACAGTAAAGCACAATTTCCCTTAAGAGCACACAGAGATCACAGTCAAGTCTGGGGCTGGTTTCTCCCTTTCTCTCCAGATCCCCAATAAGACTCCCCACTGGCACAGCTATAAGGTCCAGATGTCAGCCTAGTGGGCAAGATAAAACCTCCAGCACCCTCTCTGTCTAGCCAGTGCTTCATGTCCCTGCCCAAGTAGCTGACACACACACACTCTGAGATAAGAGTTATATACAACCACACAGACACTCCTGGGGAAGGCTGGCACAGGTTCTCCAGCTGTGCCCTTTTTACCCAGACTATACAGTAGTAACACTTGCCACCACCCACTAATATTTAACAGCTACCAAAAGGACCTTATGAAAGGGTGTCCAATTATACTCTGCATTATTATCCAAATGGTAAGTGCAACTGAAGGCTTATTTGGAGTGACTTTGTACAGTATCACTATATATAGCCCAATGTACTCTCCAGATTAAATTATCTCTGCAAAAAACAGCCACAGTTGAAAGGTTTAAAAATATTTTAATAATAAAAACCCAAGACAATACATCTTACTACACAGTGCTAGGCAAGAGTTCAGAGATCACACAGAAATACTTAAAATAATACAGTAGAAAAGATCAGACATCAATACAGAAAAAACTAATCTAACCTTCCTAGTTCCTAGCTATATCTAAGAGAAAACACAGTTTCAAAATAAACTTACATATAAAACACAAACAGAGTGCTAGTGAGTTGGATGTTCTCAAGACAAATGCTAAACGCCCTCATTCTTTCTGTCCTTAAATTGACAACACAGTACCACTGACTCATTTCAGATTACATCATTTATTTCTGGTTCCCAGGCTAACAGAAACTCTGAGGTTAATAGTTCTTTTGATCTTGCAGTTGGTCAGGAGGCCAAAGCAACAAAAGAAATTATGCATGTAAATTCTAGCCATTAACTCTGGCCTCAAAGCAACAGGCAGAATGCTTCCCTCTAGACATCTTGGCTCCGAGTTTTAGATTAAAGAATTTCACAATGCTTGATTTATCAGCTTTCTTACAGCAGAGTGCACTGTTGTTAAATTTTTGCAGTTCAACATCCAATACAGTCTTTTCACATTTAAGAGAACAAGCTGGTGGCTTACATTAATATTTACAGATGACAGAATTATCTACAAAATTCTATCTAACTAGCCTGGCAACCTTCACCTAACTTCACATGTGTGTCAAAAATATAAATTAAAGACAACTTGCAAGAAAAGCCCTGATGAAACAGTGTCATAAAATAATATTAGCCACAAGGTCAGCTAAAAATAATAGTTAACGCTTTAATATCAAAATGAGGTTTTGTTTCAAATACGTTTAATTTGTAGGGCACCAAAATGTATCAAGTCATATTTAAGTTATAAGTCACAAAGAAGAAAAACCTACAATAACCTAAAGCTGTGATTTTCCACAAAAGTTCAAAAAGAGGCACATTTAATACATGCTTAGAATATCTAATGTCTTGTGTGCATGACCCAACCACAAATGCCACATATTCAAATTACACACACCTGGATAAGAGTGAAAACTCTTCAGCTAGAAGAGAGAGCAAGGTAAAATTAATTTATACAAAATGGTCTATAAAAAAGAATTTACAAAATAACATTTATCCTGGACTATGCCAATGCTACTGAGGGACAATAGGGGAAACAAACATTAACAGTAGTTAAAAAAAGCAAATATACAAGAAAATGGCAATCTTAGTAAGGTGTGGAAATTAATGGATAGATTGATATATGCAGAATTCTAAGCACTACTCCCAACAAATGTTATCCTAACAAAGTGGAAGGGAAACCTAGGTATATGCTGTCTTGGATACTATGGTAAACATATAAAAGAAAGACTTCTGTACATGTCAAAGTAGCATTAGGAAGTAAAGGACTACTTAAAACTGATAGACTATGGAAAGCACCTGCTGATGGGAACCACATCTTTTAGGAATTGTAATAACTTGACAAGTAGCATCAAAACGCCATCCAGCAAACTACCAAAGATGTTGGAAAGCCAGGAAGAGTTTCAAGTGAATAGAAATGGTAATAAAAGCCAAGTTCAGTCTGATTTGAATGTAAAAGTCAAAAATAACCATCGCTTCTTTGTAATCAGGCATTTTGTACTTGCAGCCCTTCTTGCTAATTTTCTTCTCCATAGGTATGTCTGTTGAGGATTTTCTGAGGTTTGACTTATTCTGGTCCATTTCAGACACTTCAACTGTACCTTTTAATAATTTGATGTAAATTAATCAACAAGAATTAGAAGCAGACTTCCCTATGACTTTTATATTATGAAGGACATTTTGTTGATGAAAATGTCCTGAATAATATACATTTAGTTCATGGTCATTTCTTTCTTTCTTTTTTAATATATACAGCAGGGGCCCTGAGAAGAATATTGTTATATCTACTGCTTGCTTCGACTTCAGTTTTTATTTTATTGATGCAGTTTCTCCTGAATTCAAGTCTGTTCTAGAAACAGCATTAGAAATACTGTCCTCAAAGGATGAAACTCTTGTGGGTATTTAAAAAAAAGTTTAGGAATTATTTTAACCTCTAATTCCTATTAGCCTATGAACTGATGTTTTATTTTTACCAACTGCCATGAAATGTGGCTGTATGTACATATCAGATTCATGTTTCTGCATGTATGTATACAAGCAAGTAACTGAGATGCATTATTATCCAAGTTTAGCCACATTTCATGAATGTACATATAACAAAAGTACTGACTTGAGCTAATTAGCACTTCATTTAAGCACTAAGCTTTTTTGAACATACGTGTCAGATTCCAGAATCCTGCAGACTAATTCAGCCAAAGCTGTATTAATACTACTGGGTTGTGTTCACAGCTAACTATAATGCCTGTAATGTTTCTTTCAGTTGAGTGACAGGAGAATTACCACCAACAGTAGTCTCCAAAATGGGTAACTTTCTCAGTTCATTTCCTGAAGTTTTATGCATTTTAGGTTTAATTTCGCTCTATCTGGTGTTGAAATTGAAGAAATGTTTATCTGTATAACTTGAGATGTCAACTTCTGTCTAGTTTTTCTAGCAATGCTAATAAGATAAGCTGTGAGTTTATTAAAACATGTAAAATACTGAAAGAAATAAAACAGCAGTAAATTCCCAGACGTTAGAAACCTGAAAAAGAAATAGCAGAGTGTAGTAAGACATAGCCTAAGTGTTTCCTAAGAAATCGCTAAAGCATCTTGAAAATAACCAATCAGGAGAAGACACTAGTGACAGCATCCCCTCACAGCTTGGCCATCATCTGGGAAATCTGAAATAGTCGCTCATAATGTCTTTTCTAATTTACAAAGTAGGGATAGCTGAAGTCTCATGAAGAGGCAGCTTGACAAAAGAGAGAAAAGAAGGATACATTTGTAGCTGACAATCTTGCTGCATCAATGAGGAATGATTTGACTTTGTAAAGCTTTTCAAGTATGTGGTTAGCTCTAACAAAAATGTCATTATCAATATAAGTTGACTTTCAAGACAACCTTATAATTTGGTGAAATTAACCCTGGAAATTTTATTTTCAGGTGCAGCCTGTTCTGAGGTAGACAATAAACGATGTCAGAAGAGTTGTGGGAAACTGCATCACCATTATGATGGACTATTGCTGTAAATAACATTTTCATTGTACTAGCATTTAAGTGATGATCTAAGGAAGAGGCTGATGTTACGAATGCAAGAAAGCACTGTTGTAACTTATTCTGTTATGAAATAAAATTTAGACCCGTCAAGCAGGATGTGAAATTATAGATGCATTTTATTTGTTTTTAAGTTGCTGAGGTGGTTGATGGTGTTGCTCACATAGGATCACAGGAGGTTACAAGGCTAATGGCCCTGGGGTCCTTATAAGCCTAGCTAAGAGTTTATCCCCAAAAAAGAATTCTCAGTCAGCACCTGTCGCTCCTGTCAATGAGGGATAGAGGTGGAACCTCGGGACAAATTTGTGGTTTCCCATCCACTCATCAAGGTTGCGCTTGAAGACGGTCCTCTGTTTGACGTGTATGGGAAGCCTACTCTAGAGATGGGGCAGCCTCTGGGAGACAAATCTGTCTCTCCAGCAGGTTTTGTTAATGTTGCATATTAGATTTAGGCCTTTTGAGCAGGTAATGTGTGAGGAGTTAGACTTACAGATATGAAGTATCTCTAGTAGGGCAGGATCCAAGATTGCCTTGTTGGCGAGACACAGATCACCTCTAAGCAATCTGCATAATACTGAATAGAGTGATAGTGATTTGAGCCTGTCCACATTGGATAGGTGTTGGAGGCCATGAATTCTCTTTGTGAGGTATTTCTGTGGCCCTTCCAGCTGGTGCAGGTGTTTGGAGAGGTACACACCAAACGGGCTGTTGTACTCAATTATTGGCCTAATGAGGGAGGAGTACATAAAGGTAATAACATCCTTTTTATTGGATGCAATCCCTTTATTTATGAAATGAGCCAAGTAAAAGGCTTTTCTGACCACTGCTGCTATATGCTGGTCGAATGTGAGATTGTTGTCAACTTGAATACCCAGGTCTCTCGCCACAGGTTGTGTGCTTAGGGGATTGCCGTTGATGTGGTAATCAGTAGGGGCTGTGTTTTTGCCAGATGGTATGATAATACATTTTTTGCATTTAACTTAAGGCCATGACTTTGGCACCAGTCATTTGTTGCTGTAAGACCCTCTTGTAGTATGTCACCATCATTTGGTGAGTCAGTGACAGCACCCAACTTACAGTCATCCACAAACTCGGTCAGCCACAGGCCATTTGGTCTTTGCCTGGACTTCTGAGAAGTAGATGCCAAACAGCAGGGGTCCCAGGACAGATCCCTGGGGAACACCACTAGTGACAGGTCTGCTGTTGGAGATGGAGGCACCTATTTTGACCTTGTGGGTCCTATCAGTGAGCCAGTTGGCCACCCAACTGATGAGATAGGGGTTTTTGCCAAGTTGTGTTATCTCTTCAATGATGCCCGAAAGGGGGATTGCATCAAAGGCTTTGGCCAAGTCAAGGTAAGCTGTATGTACCGACTTTCCTTATCCAGGGCCTTTGTGACAGTCTCAGAAAAGTTAACTAGGTTCAGCAGGCAAGATCTGCCCTTGACAAATCCAAACTGGGTGGGGTCAAGTGCTTGGAGATTGCCTATGTCCTTGTTTATGAGGTCCATAATAATACATTCCATGGCTTTACAGATCAGACTCGTCAAGCTAATGGGGCAATAGTTTCCAGGGTCAGTAGCAGCACCACTATTGTGCAAAGGGATGACAATGGCAGTTCTCCACTCTGCTGGAATGAAGCCTGTACTTAAGCTGTGGTTGAATAGGGTGCTTAATGGCGAAGCTAGTTCTTGCTGGAGAAGGTGCAGAATACAGCCTGGAATATAATCAGGTCCCATGGAAGCTGTGCTCTTTGCCTTGGATAGGGCCTTCAACACTTGATCTACAGAGATGTGAGGTGCGGGACAAGTATCGGGGATGTCAAATGGGTCTTTGGGGAGGTCAGTGGGTGAAGTTTGCTCTGAAACGATCTGCTAGCAGGTTGGCTAAGTCAACAGGATCAGTGTAAGTGCTATCATTAAGTACTAATTCGAAACATACTTGGGCTTTGCCATGGAGGTTCCTGATGTAACTGAAGAAGGCTTTGTTGTTTCCCTTTGTTTGGAGGCTAGTTTCCATTCATAATTGGTTTTGGAGGTTTTCACTAGTGATCTAATTTGCTTGTTCAGGCTAAGGAGGGAGTTTTTTTTAAATTGGGAATATGTGCCTTTTTACCATTGGACAACCATTTCTTCCTTTTGTTGTAAACCCGGTTGATTGAGGATGTCCACCAGCTAGCTTTGTGTTTCCTTAAGGAGCAGGTTTTAGTTCTGTTGTGTATGGCTGAGTCCATGCAATTGTACAGGTGCTTGTATACTGCACTGGCATACTGTTCAGCATAGCTGTCTGTATCCTCCGAGTGGGCAGTGGTCTGAAGCTAATGATACCCTCCCCCTTAGGAGGTTGTAGCCAGCTTTTGAGAAGTTTTTTAGCCTGGTTACAGCTGGGGGGGGGGGTGAGGTTGGATGGGATAGAAACTTTGAATGAGACAGACCGATAGTCTGAATTCACTAGGGAATAACATACTATGGGAGTCGTGCAGTGGTCACCCATGCTGGTGAGGACCAAGTCCAGAATGTTATCCCCCCTTGTGGGGGATGAGACAAGCTGGTCTAGTGTGTTAGAACTGATGAAGTCAAGGAATCATTGGGTAAGTGCATTAGTGCAGGAATAGTTCGCCCAGTCTATGGTGGGGTAGTTGAAGTTACCAAGGATCTGGGTGTTGATGGGTACCTTGAGTCAGGTAGGTCCAGGTAGGAGGAGTGGGTGTCCTGAGTCATGGAGGGGGGTTTATAGCTGGCTATAACTTGGAGGGGTGTCTTGCCAACTGTCAGTTGCACCTGGAGTAGTTCTAGTGTGTCATGCTGGTGAACCAGTCTGGAGGTGTGCCTGTCTTTAATGAAGATAGAGACTATACCACAAAGACAATACACAGACTGGGACTAAGCACACAGCCTTGAGACATCCTGTTGTTAGCTAGAATAGTGTGTGAAATGACTGTGTTTCACCTCACAGTTTGCCCTCTATTAACAGGCAGTCAGAGAACCAGCTAATAACACTTGGGAGAGACCTGTTACTGCAAAGTGCATCTAAAAGCTTGGTGTGGCATCCATACCTTTAACTGCACAGATTTTCACAGAATGTTCAGACTTTTGCCTCATATTTTTGGTCTGTGTTTTATAAAATTGTGGTTTTCAGGCAAATTAGCAGCAAATCATTAAAGACAGAAGTTAAAAAAAATAATAAGACATTTGGGTTTCAGAGATCATACCATTCAGAAAATTGATGCTAACGTAAAATTTGTTATTCTATCAACTTTCTAAGTTTGTAAGAGCAATATTTAAAAATTGTCCTTATTTCTGGCCATTTCTCCCACTTTTATTGTTGGAGTTGTCCAGATTACTTGCTCTAAGAGTTAGAGAGGTATGGTGGTATCATTGTATATGGTTCCAGCTGTGTTATGTCAATCTAGGTTAGAACAGTTGAATTTTTTCACATCAACCAAGACTAACAGTTGTGTGTAAAATGCCATGCTGAGTGTCTGAAATAATTATGGAGTATATACAGTGGTAAAAGTTGTTGATATACACATTCTTCAAGTAGCTTTCTTTGATAGTGGGGACAGAGGAGTTATAAGCTGGCTGTTATTTGATGTAACATGTGAGGTTCCTTTGAGAAGTAGCATAACAACTAATCATTTCCATGTACTGGAAACACGACATTCCTTAACAGAGTGGTTAAATAACCAAGCAAGCAATAAAAATATCTGGCAAGTTAAGACATTCAGGTTTTGGCTTGTTTGCCCACAGTATTAATGGGAATTAAATGTAAGTATATACAGAAAAATATTGTGGTGGGATTGTATGAAATATGATTGTTACTTTTTACACTGAGATTTTTCAAAAGTACCACGGAAGTATTTGTCAGACATGTTGGTGACCTCCGTATCAAAAGTTTCGAAAGGTGATGTAGAAGGCAGAAATGCCTAGGGTTTTTGACATGTTGCTGATCCTGGCAGTAGGATATTTTCCTGGAATGAACAGTGTCCTTCACTCTGTTTCAGGCCTCTTTGAATTTGAGTGGAACACCCCAAACAACAGAATCATGCAAGAAACCAATGACCTCAATACTAGTAACGTCATCCTGCTACTAAGCTCTATGAAACAAACCATTTTCTGTTTACCAGCACTGGTTAAAAGGGCCTCTTACATATGACGCTTCCTACTTCTGGAAAAGCAAGTTTAATTGTTCTTTGCATATTAACAATTAATACATTAATCTTACTATTTATTTATTTCCAGTTTGATAACCGGGGATGTCCACTGGATCCGAAAGCCCGTTTTCAGTGGAGGCCTGGGGAGAAAAGCTCCATATTACAAACAAATTGCCCAATTAAACAATTAACAAGCCAGCAAAAAATAAAAATGTAATACATTTGTGTAGTTAGCACAGAAAAAAAGCAAACATGAAATACACATACATTTGAAATGCAAAAGAAGTAAATCAGAACAGAAGTGTTGGAAAGAGGTGGTGCAAATAAATAAAAGGAGAAGAAATGCCAGGTGGAGGAAAAAAAGAACAATTAGACAAAGATTCATTTTACGTTTGTGGTCAAAGATACAGTTGCATTACTAGCATTTAATACCTGCAAACCCCTGGACAAGAACTATTTCATAAGCACTACTTATGTGGACTTCTTAAAAGCCTTTAATATGGTAAATCATAATCTGCTATTGTTAAAATCAGATGCATGTGGCATAGAAAAAGATGCATACAACTGTCTTCATTCACAAGTTGTAAAATGGAGACACACCTTTTCATTTGTATCCTGCCAGATTCAGTCCTCGGCCACTTATAGCCTATGTATCCATAAGCAATATGTTCCACAAATGCAAAAAACACAGTCTGTACATCTTTGATCTAATGTACCCCATACCTTAAGCTTTACTTCAGTTCCTAACAGTTTCAACAGGCATTTAACAATGTTCAGCAATGGCAAGATGTCTAGGGCTTAGTGCTTAACACAACCAAACAACTGGTATTCTTCAATTCAAAATCTGTCACCAGGCTACACATAACTGCAAGTTCTCCCCTGCCAATTGTACACTACCACTTTCAATTTTAAAACTACTACAAGACAGTCTCAAGTTAAAAAAAAAAAAAAAAAAAAAAAAAAAACAATTGCTGGAAAGGTTACACCTTCTGATAAACTTCTGAAATCTGGAAAAGCTCTATGTTCTCCGTACTTGTTCCTTACTTACTGCACACTGTTTGTGCCACAAAAAATATCATGCCAAGCCATAGACAATCTTCAAGCATCATACAAAAGTATAGCTAATATCATAACCTTGTTAAATATACAAATGTCTTGACTGCTGTAAGAACCTCTTTGCATTGCTTTGCCAGGAATTAGAGTGTGGAATAAAGATCTTGGGGTTGGCAAAAAACTGAACTGAGGAATCTTACCACAGTTATAAATGGAGCATACCTCATATACCCTGAGTCCTGCTATCACCCAACTTCCTAGACATACCTGCGAGATACAACAGGCATGAAGATGCCCTTTTCAGAATTTCTATAATAATCTATTACTCGCTTCGTATGACTCTTAGCAGAATATCTATTTACATCAGACCTAAAAAAAACTGAAACCTCCCCCATACTCAGCACTCCCTCCCCCATGCCGTAAGATCTATATTTTTACTTTCCCTCCCCCATTCCTATCCCCCAATGCCAAAGCATCCTTCCCATGTGCAAACTGATGCCCCTCTCAACTGTGAGCCATAACCCTTAAATTACCCCATCAATGCATCTTCCCTTCCTTCTGAACCCCAACATGTCAGATCACATCACATTTGTTGCTACTATCCTCAAGACTGCACAGGTTGAGCTGTCCCAGTTTCCCATAATCTGGATCATTCTTTCTACACTAGATTCCATTCCTTGGACTTCAATCACTGCAGTTCTTCTACTGGTAAGGTCTCCAGACTTGTAGTATTTGCAGCTGGGCCACACTAAAGTTTCTTATGAGATCTATCTATATCTCTATATACTTATAAATAGATATAGATATATAAATGTATGCTATATATATATATATATATATATATATATATATATATATATATATATAAATATATATATCTATAGATATATATATATATATATCTATAGATATATCTATATATATATATATATATCTATCTATGTATATATATATATACTACATCACGGTACCCACGCACCTAGCCCCCTAACCTTAACTTTAACCTGCTAACCCCCCCCAACCCACCACAACAGCACACACTACTTTACTGCGCACCCTAACGTCCGTCACTCACCGGCATACACCACAGCCTTTTCCCATGTGTCGATGTTCTCAGCGCCGGGTAGATAGATCCATATATATATATATATATATATCTACAGATATATCTATAGATATATATATATATATATATATATATATATATACACACACGCACACACACGCATATTCAACATCAAATACACAGTAAACATCTCTCACAGGTTTATGATAAAAGCCCAAAGGCTACAACTTCCATCCTCAAAAAAGCATATCTAAAGTTGCAAAAACATTTAACTAAATGGGTACTAGGCCCAAGGCTGCAGGGCCAGTTATCTCAAGCTATTCTTCTTACTCTGATGTCCCATGGTACAGTGATCTTGGAGTTAAGTACTGGTAGAAGCAGAGGTGTATGGGAGCGGAAGTATGACCTACCTGCAAAAAAGCTAATTATGTACAGTGAGTTTCAACATTTACTGCGTTTATTCACTACCTGCATATGTTCTATAGTTCTGGGCCTCGTACTTAGGGTCTTGTACTTACAAAAGAGAGACCATCTAAAATGCGGACAAGTACATGTGTTACATACCCATATATGTCCAACATACATATAAAACTAACTGGCACACAGGTACGTTTAGGTATTTTTGCAGCAGATGCAGCATAATAATAGCTAACAAAAAAAAACTTTTATCTAAAAGTGATATAAAATTAGGAATAACTTAGCTTCTTAGGTAACTGAAAGGTTGTACATGACCACTGGATGGCAAGCATAACATATATAAACCAGCAGCACCATATTTGGATGGCAACATTGGCATCACACAAATTCAATTGTACTTTTCCGTTATACCCCTACCACGTCTTCATGCCACTGGTGCTGCTGCCTTTTTAGTTTCTTGAGTTTTCCTGTTGGCACGTCATTTAAATATTTGTAAGGTTTATTTTACAGTAACATTTTGCCTGTCATATACACCTGATTTTCAATGAAGATTTTAGTCTCTCTCTCTTAATCCCCCCCCCCAAAAAAAAAATGGAGTCTTTTCCAGAAAGGATAAATTGCACTTAATGTCTATAATTCAGGAATTATAGACTGTCAGAAAATGTATAAGGCATGTGCCCGCTGAAAAGACG
Organism: Protopterus annectens; assembly: GCF_019279795.1. NCBI lineage: Eukaryota > Metazoa > Chordata > Ceratodontiformes > Protopteridae > Protopterus > Protopterus annectens. The sequence goes on from NC_056744.1 coordinate 131,767,311, forward strand.
TAACATAAAGTGACCAAAATACTATCACACTTCTCTAGTGTACCTCATTATAAGGACCGCTTCTCATTTTCAAGTCTTATAAAGTTAACGGTCTTGGCCGTCCCACACTGAAATGCCCCATCATAAACAGTTTCAAGAATTTTTTACCCCATATACATAGAATATTAATACGATTCAGTACTCACAAAGTACAAAGTGAAATATTTTAACCATCCTGTCAGCTTTTTACCTATTAGTTACTTGTTTGTATGCATTCCACATAAGGAGAGGTAATTAGTGTTCCATATTTTGGAGCTAGAAGGTTGTGGGCCTTTTATCCGTTGTGCAAAAAGATATACACCAAACAAAATCGGCCGCACTAGCAATTAAAACTGCTGGTTCTGTCATATTGTTTGGTGGATTTTCATTACTTTAACAATTGCCATTTCTTAGTCCTACATAAAACACTACATAATAAAAAAAGACAGCAGCACCAGCAGCGGGAAGACGTGGTAGGGATATAATGGAAAAGTACCAATTAAATTGTGCTTATTTTTCTTTTGTTGTATACCATGAAAGATCGAAAGATATGAGAAACGGAAATCAGCACCAAAAACTAGTCTGTTTTTACAATGTGCAGCTTGCATCCTTTTAACCTAGTAGAAAGGAGACAATGATTTTTTTTTATCCTGGACCACACAGCTGAGTTTAAGTGCATATTTATATGTAGACCTTGCAGCAAGAAAGGTACTCTGTACTAGTGAGACCTGCTGGTTCAGATCCAATAAGAGCCAACATGTTCTGTCACCCTGGCTTTCTGTACATGTCCAGTGCTGAAACAGAACCTGTACATCCCTTTGTGCCCTCTGTTATGGTCATTCACACATAAGTATTCTTACATACTTAATCTAAACTACAGCACCCAGACTTCTCTTTCCAAATGTCAGCACATAGCACACCATTGCAGCAAGAATCCATTTACCAACTGCATTCATCGTCATTCTAACAGACCGCCTGTCATATGTAGGCCATATTACGAAAGGGAGGCTGCAGGTAACAGTCATGACTTGTAACACTGATTCCTGCTGATGATCTGTGGTTATGAGGCAGGGCTTAGAATAATGGACTTTCAAGGAACAGATATCTTGACTTCAGCAGTAATTCTGTTTTATTTCCTTACTGCAGATCAAAATACAGAAATATTTCTTTTGCCTCTCGGCTAATGTAAATTTTATCACACAGTTAGCAATTAAATAGAAGTACATGTAACTTAAGGGGTTTTCATAAATAAATAAATATACAGCTAGATAGATACAGCTCCATAACAAAACAATCTCTTCTTAACACAACTGCCAGAGAGAGCTATTCTCTGTCCTGTTTAGCAAGCCCATTATAATTGTTTTTCAACAAACAAAACATATAACATTAAGTAAACATATGATCCTTAAATAAATATTTGGAATTAAGTAAAAAGAGGAGAAAATGTTGAAAACAGTAAAGTTATTTCAAGTAAGGATTAAAAATATTAAAAGTATCATCATCACATTAAGAATTGCTATCAGCATATCACAACAGTTGCCAACATAGTTTTCAGGTTGTTAGTCTGTTAGTTATTTAAAGCATGTCATCACTTGGACAGTTTATATGCATTTCTTCTGCACAGAAGATGAGAATAAAACAGGCATGAATGAGTGCATTTGTATCACACTTAATGCCAGTAGCAAACATTTTCATAGGTTCATAGGTAGGTACTAGGCTATCGGCCCTAGGGCCTATACAAGCCTAGCCATAACGATTCCCTGGCCATTGCTTCCCACAAATATTTACTTTCCTGGACCCCTGTCTAGCACGGCTACTGTTGTGATCCCCGGAGTGAATTTCCTATCTCCCATCAATATTATAAGACCAAACAATATAGTGAAATAATTTTATTAGAAACTTTAAAATGAGTGCCACTGAAGTACTGTTTTTCTTCCTATAGTGGTTTATAAAATACAGGTAGACAAAGTCACCTTAAGCAGAAAATATATGTAGCAACTTTGCATTTTAGGTGCATCTGGGAATAAATTAGGGGCAACACAAATGCTGTCACATGGTTTGAATGAGACCATTACTGCAGTATGTGGTGTGGACAGGAGCTTTAGCTTAGATGGATTAACAAAGGAAAACAAGAAAACCATGCCAATCTCGGGCATAATGAGCAGCAAAGAGAAATAGTGGCCATACTATGAAACACTACCTAGATAAATGCTTCCCTGTCTCTGGTAACTACTAACATTCATAACAGTCTGAGTAAATGCTTAGACAGATACATGTGGCTAGGAATAGGTGCAGTGAAGGGATCAGATTCTGGTATTCAGTCAAGCAGTCACATGGTGTTCTGGATGGAATTTTCTGGTAAAATGCAGAGCCACCCAAATCTTTCTATATATCCAACCGTTATAAGCACTACTAGGAGAGCTTATTTTAATAGATCCCAAGTTGTTCTGGCTTCCTTCCCAAAGCAGTCACATTAGTTCAAAGAATGGTTGGACAAGCAACATAGATAAAGCCATCAGCAAGCTCCTGATGGTTTGTAAGTGTTGTGCTAAACATCATTGCTGAGAACCTCTGTAAAGTTCTGATATGGGCAGAAAGTACCAACAGTGCCATTTAGAACATCAAAGGTTATCAGTGCAGATACATTCACATTGTTATCACATTCCTGCAGGGAGCACTTGTTGTCCATATCACAAAGCAATACAAGTGACTGAGTGGCTGTAATTACCACTTACAGCTAACCCTGCATCTTAGCATGAGACCCAGGCAATTAGGATGTGCATACTCACTGGATGTAGCAGCTGACATCGTTAATATATGTTTAAAAGGGAACATGTCACTAGGATAAAAGATCAAGCCTTAAATTCTCCCAAACAAGGTTAACAAGCAGTGGGAAGGAGGAGGGGAAACTCTATAGCAACAGAAAATACGGAGGTATTACTACGGGAGAGTGCCTGCCGAAACGGTTAGTAAAATAGCATGTTTACTGGCAACTGCACAAAGCAAGCTAAATGCCACACTTAAAACCTTATTTGTATGCGTTGCACAAAGTAGCCACTCAGAACAGTAAGGCTGCAATTCTTTTCAGCAGGTGGCGTTTAGAGAAAAAAATTAAACGAAATGTAGATTTCTTTACTAAAATAAATATTTACATGCATGTTTAAGAAGGACTAATAAAAAATGGTTTGCTATAGCTGACTCGATATTCATACTTTATAACGCACAAAAAATGTTTTTCAAATGCTGCATCACTTGTGATTTAGAAATCACAAACCAGTAACAAATAGTTTGACTCTTCATTTTTAAAAGCAGTTAGCTATGAAAGACGGGAGAACTGAAATACTTCCTTTGGGTGAGACACTATATTTAGGGCACCACACTTAGAAAAACAGCAGGGACTTATGAATGACAGACAAGTGTACTAAGGGAAGCAGTTACCTTCAGCGGTGTGTGCAGGTGGTGCCAACATACTGTAATGACTGGCTGAAATAATAAGGATTCAGTAGGACACAAAACAGTTTATGCAGCGCTTATGGTTCAATATGTACTGGACACTCAATGAGCACTTTATTATTATTTTTGTTTTTAATACTGTTGTCAGGAACATGGCTCTAGGTACTAACAGTGACAGGCAGAACATAAACATGTTCCTAATAAGTTCATTGGGAACATTTCCTGGTAAACAGCGTGCCCAGATATACATTTTGAAAGACAACACAGCACTAGAAAACAGTTTGCAGATGAATTGTTTTTAAAGGCTGCATACAACTGCTCAGAATAGCAGCTGAGACATCATGTCAGAGTGGATATTGGTGTTGCAGAAGTTCTACATCCGGACATATAAATAAATAAATATATATATATATATATATATATATATATATATATATATATATATATATATATACACACACACATACACATGTATGTATGCAGTTATCGCAGTAAGCATACAAGCTACAGTACTTTTATATTAACAATAGCTGGTGCAGATTACATATTTGCTGAAGAAAAAGTAATACACAAATAAAAGAGAAGAGAGTTGAGTAATTAATCTGATGATATGACTGTAGTCCTATTAGGTTTGTTGGATGTGTTTTTACGAGGCATAAACCTGCCTATACAGTTTAATCAGAAGCAGTACACAAAGGCTTTACATGAGCTTTTACACTATAATGCTTCTTAATTAGAAAGGTTAACCATAGGAATGCTGTAGTCTACACAACAGCAGTTACTATAGCATCTTGCTGGAGAAGTGTCTGACACTGTGTTTTTACAGACTGTTTCAGTCTCTGAATTTCTAGTCCATGTGTGCAATACAACCCAAGCAAATGGAGAGGTTAAGCCTCTCAGCTTATTGCATGTGTGTTCTTTAAACAATTTAAAAAAGCAGGGCACTGGAAACTCAAGTAAAGGAGCCTGACTTCCATATTTCAGTCATCTCAAACAGACACATGACAAAGCTGAAAAAGACTGCAAGTAACCACTTTTGTCATATAAGACATGATGACATTACAGTCACTTTTACAAGATGCCCAACCAGGCACTACATTGTTTTCTAATTACACTGAGTGTGCACTTGATGATACTTACATGCGATTACTGATAACACAGTATCGCAGGGGGTCTACAGGTTTTGAAAAATGCTGACAGTATTTCTCGTTAGCCCTATGTAAGCAGCTTGCTTGGTTGCTAGGATATGTTAGTATTAACAGTGCACTCAGAATTTACAGCAACCTGAAAAAGGAAGGCACAAATGTTTCTCTGCGGTGGAGAGGCAGCATGGTCGGCCCTACCTCTTATCATACAAATATGTACATTGTTTGCACAGTCAGTTGTGGTACAGACCAAGCTTGTTTAAACAGCATTACTTATCATGCAGTGTTCGCACTGCAAAGCAAATGATCACGGAATGCCCTAACATTCAGACATATAAAACAGTTAGGACTAAATCTCTGCTTATCGAACAGCATTACTTATCATGTAGTGTTCGCACTGCAAAGCAAATGATCACGGAATGCCCTAACATTCAGACATATAAAACAGTTAGGACTAAATCGCTGCTTATCGCTCTCTTCTACCCCAAACCCAGTCTCGTTTTTCATAGAAGTAGCATGTTCCTCTACACTGTGCTTTCATTCTGCTTGTTAAAATTATGTCTTAGGTGAATTGGCTGTCTGGAGACATTCATTCATATGCCATGTGACAAGCATCCTGTTCACAACTACCTTCTCCGCCTTGAGCTCACAGATCATCATCAGGATAAGCTCTGCATTCCTCACAATCCTGAACAGGATGAAACAGGAAATGTGAGAATAAATTAGAACAAACACTATCTGTGATGGGTACAATGTATGCCATGCTGCCTAATACTACACTACCAGCCAATCACCATGCCAACATCCATCTTCCAGAGCTTGTGAAGTATTCTCAAAAGGAAAGACTTCCTATGACTGTTGCTGTAAATATGTGATAACTGGTAAAGGCTCAGAGAAGCAGGATGCCTGCTTTAGCAGACACTTACATTTTTGCACCAACTCCACCTCTTACTGCTTCTGTGCATGTAGACACGTGTGACTGACAAGCAACTACTTTGATCTGGTCATTCAGACAGAATCAAAAACATAACCAAATCAGTATAAGAAAACAGGATAAAAAATACACTGGTAAAATTTTAAGTTGAAAAGAGACATTTGTATCTTGTTTTATTTAGCGAGACACAGACTGTGTATTTAGAAGGATGGATATGGACTAGGCTATGACAGGTGTGTAGCCTTGTGCATTTTCAGCGAGTTTAGTAACATCTTTCCTCAATCAGCAGTTGGGTTATGGTGGGATTCAACCCTCCTAGACTCAGACAGTGACATCATGGGGGGATGTGGCATTCTCTTTCAGATGGGTATATCAGTAGTTATAATACTTACAGCTCTCTAGCAAATGACATTCGAGTGATGTTGGCATTGAGGGGATATCCAGTTCATGAAACAGACATAGCAAACTTTTCCATGGGTCAGATTCTGTGACACCAACAAATTAATGGGACACATCCTTGTGGCATTAATTCAAAAATGCTGCTCAAGTCTTTTGCAAACAAAAATAATGTAAATCAGGTTTGTATATTCTGAGCAGCCATAGATCTTTCTCTCTAAATCACACTTATACTTTACTATCTCAGTCATTTATTCAGTGGTTCTAAAAGGACATGGAAACTGGCTGACCCCCAAATGGAGAGGTACACATTCACATTTACTTCATCTTACGGTAACCCATATCTGTTGATGAGCACATGCCAACAAGTTAACAAGACTTTGTTCTCTTAAATTTCTGTTTCATCAAGCCAATAGTCTGAGCAAGTCTCTGTGAATTATGTTTCTCTTGCCTAAAACAGAGCAGTGTACAACACTGTGGCAGTTACACAAAAGCAAAACATATCATTATTAAAGCTTTAGTTGACTAATTAAAATAACAGATTTGCAGTATATTCGTACCTCTCAATTAATTTGCTTGAGAATTCTAAACAAAACCAAAAATAATTGAGGTGGTGGACAAAGGCTTAAATGTGGGACATTTTTAAATATTACTCTTAATTCCTTAAAAAAGTTACCAGAACAACAGGCTTTGCATCAACATGAATTTTCTGAACAATATGTATGAATCTATAATGTCTAACATTACAGACTATAATCCTCAATAATTTATCAAAACATCAAAACATTTATGAGGATCAGAGTAAAAAATATGAGGCAACATCATGGATGTTTAGCAAAGTTCCAGACAGCTGAGAGATATGAGCATACCACAGAGGGGAAAGTGCTATTCGGTGTTGTTTGTCATACTACAGTTATTCAAAACGAACTTGTGAAAAATATTGCAAACTGGCTAAATTTGTCTAATAAAAATTAAAGCTGCTCCCAACTGAATTCATTGTTTTTTTCAATCTGTATATGTCAATTGCCCTAATATTTTTTTTCTTTCTATGTGGGCTAAAAGTTTTTTATGCTTTTATTTAAATTTTAATAGAATATAACATCTAATTAAAGTTATATTATATAACATTAACATCAAATACCATTAAGGTGCATTTGTAAATATATTTTCTTACAATTAAATAAGGCATACATTTAATTGCAGGCATTTATACTCTATTCCTATATGTATCACTTACTGTAATTTCAGTACAAACTGCAACTTTATAATGAAGACGTGCACTAAAAGTTTTCAGTTGCATGTTTATGGCCTGAATCTTAGCTGAAAACAGACATCTGGTCAGCCCAGCCACACAGAAAACAAATGTATAAATAAATAATTAAACAAGACAAACTGGCAATGTGTCCTTGAGCATTTGCTGGAAAGCAATGAACAAAGGATGCACATCAAGCAGATGTGGACTTCATAACAGAACTAATTGCTTTAACAAAACTGAGCATATTGCACTAAATTCTTCAATTGTGGATCACCTTATATGTACCAGTTTATTTCTGGCATGTGGGAAAGGAAACAAAATAGCTGAATGATGAAATAAAAAAGACAGTGTTTACAGGTACAGGAAGCTGGAGTTCATGCTGTGTTATCCAAAGTGCACTTGACAGGTTTCCTAGCACTGTTCCACTCTCCTGAGCAGTAACCTGAGAAAGCAGTGAGTGAGTATCTGTGCAGATTTTATAAAGGAATGTTAGTTTCACTGGCTTCATACCGGACTGTGAGCAATGGGTTGGGAGGAAATCTATCTACAAGGATCTGAGCTACTATAACAATAAAGAAAGAAAAAACTGTCAACGTTTACAACTCATTCAAACTTACATGAGACAAACTTCAGTGTCTTATTTGGGAAATACAACACAATGCACTGTAATATCAGAGCAAATGCAGTAATTATTGAAGAAACTAAATATTTTTGAAATAACTGTACCATGCTAATTTGTCACTTCTTTGTACCTTTTGTATATGTTTTCCATAATGCTAAACAGCAAATAAACTGTAATGTATTGCTAAGTGTCTCTCCAAACTGGTTTCTCAGCATTGATCAGAACCAAGCACAAACCTTGGTATTAACAGTGAATACTGAAGTCATTGGTAGTACATATTGATTGGTTTCCTGATACACTGCATGAAAGGCTCTGACTGTGTACTTAGAATGACTTGCTTTTCCTAGAAGTTCTCATAGTTTGCTAATAGGGTAAGTATAGGCTATGTATTCTTAAATGCCTGTGTACTAGCACAATGACTCCTAGCTTATGCCTTTCATTTCAATGTTATTGTTTTGTGATCAAGAGAGGTGCCAACATGATCTGTTTTTAACAAACAGTATTGTAAACCTATACAGTCTCACAGTCACTACCCCCCATAGAAAAGTACTTGACATTAAGTTAAATTTAGTACACTGTATTTCTTTTCCATGTTATAGGTTCATAGTTTTGTAGGTACTTATTAGGCCTATTGACCAGTGAGGATCTTTAGAAGCCTAGGCCTGCATTCCCATGTAATTTTTTAACTCTTGTAATTTAAGTGTGAACAACTAATTGCAGGTAGAACATTACATGCTACACCTGTCCATAAGGGAGAAGGGTGAACTTGCTGTTTCCCATCAATTTGTCGAGATTCCCATCGAGTAGAGTAAGGGAAGTACTTTGGTTTATGTGGTTAGGAAAATGATTTCAAAGAAGTAGTATTCTCTTTTACATATTTATCCCTCCAACATGCTCTATTTATGTTGTAGAATAAACATATCTTCAGTAAGTGTTTATGCCACCATTAGAACTGTGGATAAGCAGCAAATCTGAGATGATATAGTCTGATGAGGCTGTATACGATGGTCACTTATGTTTTTTATCATTTAGACACTTGATTTTTGGGGGTATTCAAGTTGTGTTAAGTGTTTGAACAGGTACATACTGATGGGGGGCATTTTACTCGATTGAACTTAATAAGTTATACGTATATAGTTATATAAGTTAATAAGTAAATACAGGAAAATGGCCACATCCATGGACCTAGATACCATGCCCTTACTAATAAGCTGTGCAATGAAAAAAGGTGTCTTACAATAGTGGTTACATGGTAATTTTAAAGGATACTTTGTTATCTTCATAGGTTCCCAGGTCCCTAACTACAGGATTCATTTTCAGGGGTGTGTTGATGAGATAGTTATAGGGAACATCATGCTTGCTGAATGAGACTATTGTGCATTTTTTGGATTTAGTTTTAGTCCTTGGCTATTTGTTTGGGAAAAGCCATCTTGGAGAATCTTGGTGTCCTCTGGAGAGTTTATGATGGCTGAGTGAGGGGTAGTGTCCAACACCTTGGCGAGGTCTAAATATGTGGTGATTACTGATTTTCCCCTCATCCACTGCTACAGTATCCTTTTCAAAGGAATTGACAAGTTAATCAGGCAGGATCTGTCCTTGAAAAAATGAATTGGATTAGTCAAGAGTTTGTAGATTCGGTTGATGTTCAGTCTTTGTGCAGAAGGACAACTGCGCCTGCCCTCTTCTCACCTGGCACAAAGCCTGTTTGTAGGCTGATATTCAATAGCATCTACAGAGGGGTGTCACAGACCCAGTTTAAGGTAAGTAAGCAGCTTAGTATGTTATCCGGCCCCATATAAGCAGTGTTCTTAGCTTTGGAGAGTGCTTTCAGAACTTGTTCTTGGAAGATTTTTTTTTGGGGGGGGGCATAGATGTGGGTATGTGATCTAGGAAAGGAAGAGAAGCAATGGATGAGGGCAAATCAGTAGCTCTGCTTATCTAGACCTTGCAAAGGCATTCAATATCATCCCACACTCAAACTCTCTCAGCTACATGAAATCCCTATGTAATTCTTTGGACAGTAAACTCTCTCTCACAAACAGAACCCAAGAAATTAGGGTTGGTGGCTCTACCTCCGCCAGAAGACCTACCACTAGTGGCGTACCCCAAGGATCAGTCACTGGACCACTCCTATTTGGCATTTTCTTCACAGTTGTCAAAGCAAATGTTAAGGGTTTATGGCTGACAGTCTGCAGATGACTGTAAACCTGGTGTTATCACAAACTCACCAGATGATACCAAAAACGCGGACTAAAACTTAACGCCATGAAGTGTATAGCTGTATCCTCTGGTGTGCATGACCTTTACTTGTAGCTGTTACATTGACAACACACCCTTAAAAGCTAATCCATTAGCCAGGGGTCTAAAAACCTATGTTGACAACAAACTGTCCTTTGATCATCATGTATCCACCACCGTAAGGAAGTCCATCTTCATCGCACAGTTTACATCTAAGTTTATATCTGAAGGTATGGTGTCCAGATCCAGAGATGTATTCATTCCATTGTACTATGCTCTCATCAGGTCAGTCATTGAATATAATGCCCTATGTGGCATGTACCCGTCCAAACATCTGTCACAACTGGAGTGACTGCAACACTTTTTCACCAAAAAAATCAAGGGCATCTTCTCGATATCATACAAACTACTACGAAGCAGCCTCTGCCTCGCATATAGTGTCTTGGCAGACTCTAACCTGTTAGACCTGTTGCACATTAGCAAGTCAAGAAGTAGCGTGAACACCTGCTCAAGGGATCACAATCTCTTTTGCAACAAAAATAGAACATGTCTTTCACTCCAAATACAGCAAAGGACATCTCTTACTCTAGTCAAATATAATGTGCGTGAATGGATGGGAATCACAAATTGACTCCCAGTTTATTAACCATGTAAATCTCCCACCACATCATTCTGCTTGCCTCTGGGTTATTCATATGCAAAACACAAGTGCTAAAAAGTACAGTTTTGTACCTACCATAAATGTAGATGTCCGATAGGTATGCATCTGCAGTCATAACATATGGGTTGTCCTGCCTCAGGCAGCCCTTCGGTCGGCCGGATTCCAAAGTCTGGGTCTGGCCTCGGCTGATGTCGCTCTTTCCCCGACGTCAGAGCGTCTGGGGTATAAAAGCATCAGCCGACGCCATTTTCCTCAGTTTTTCTTGCCCCAGATGCCAGGAGCCCTCTAGGAAGGCTAAATTTGGATAAATGCAGAAAAGTTCCAAACATTTGCAAAATTATATACAAATATAAACAAACAAATACACCATAATAGATTCCCCCAGCTAGCTAAAAGAGGGGTAAGTACCCTAGGAATACCACAGAGGGGTAGGAGGGAGGGTAATCCTGACTGCAGATGCATACCTATCGGACATCTACATTTATGGTAGGTACAAAACTGTACTATGTCCTTCAAGGATGCATCTGCAGTCATAACATATGGGTAGAATACCATAGCCAATCTGGGGGAGGAGGTACTAAGAAAAGGATGGTGTAGTTAAGATCCCTTGCAGGACTGCAGAAGCAAACCCTGCTCTGGATCTGGAGTATAAAGGTAGATTGTAATGCTTGGCAAATGTATGCATGGAGCTCCAAGTAGCAGCTTCTAAAATGTCCTTGGTAGCCACCCCTCAAAGGAAGGCTGTAGTGGTGGCCGTGGCCCTTGTGGAGTGAGGCCTGATGTTTTCAGGAACTGTCTTTCCATGAAAGGAGTAGCAAAATTGAATGCAATTTCCTATCCATTTTGAGATTGTCTGTTTGGAAATTGCTTTTCCTTGCATCCCAGTAGCATATGCTACAAAAAGTTGGTCAGTTTTTCTGCTAGTTTTTGTTCTGTCCAAGTAGTAGCGTAGTTGTCTGTGTATATCCAGGGTGTGCAAAAGTTTTTCCCCTCTATTCTGTGGGTTAGGGAAGAACGTAGGCAGGTGGATAGCTTGGTTCAAGGATACCCTAGATACCACCTTTGGCATAAAAGTAGGATTGGTTCTAAGAGAAACTCTGTCCTGGTGGAAAATAAGAAATGGCTGCACTGCCATTAATGCTTGTAACTCAGATACTCTTCTTGCTGAAGTGATTGCCAGAAGGAATGCAGTTTTCCAAGACAGAAACTGTAGCTCCGCCGATGCTGCTGGTTCAAAAGGAGGAAGTGTCAGTTTCTCCAGCACAAAGTTGAGATCCCAAGCAGGTAGAGGGGGTCTTCTTGGAGGTTTAATATTCTTGATCCCTCTCAGAAATTGTCTGAGTAGAGGGTGCGAGAAGATAGGTGGATCCACATTGTATTCTGCTGAAATTGCTGAAGCATGAATCTTAATGGAAGAATAAGACAGGCCATTGTGGAACAATTCTGCTAAGTATTCCAGAATATGTGTTATGTTTGCCACTGTGACATCTGAGCCCTTTGATGTGCTCCAAATTAGAAATCTCTTCCATTTAGCTGAGTATGTCTTCCTTGTGGAAGGCCTGCGAGCCTCCAAGATAATGTCCTTCACCCTCTGAGATAAAACAATTGGATTGGTATTTAAGGAATTTTCCAGGCAGTTAGCTGTAATGTTTTCAAGTTGGGATGCAGGGTCTTGAAATTGTTCTGCATCAGAAGAAGCGGCCATAGGGGGAGAGGCCATGATTTTGCCTGAGACACGCTTCTCAATAACGGATACCAGTGTTGCCTTGGCCAGTCTGGAGCTATTAGTATCACTCTTGGCTGTTCCTCCCTGATCTTCAGTAGAACCTTGTACATCAATGGGAGAGGTGGGAAGGCATATACTGTTAGGGCTTTCCAGCTGAAAGAGAGAGAGTCCACCCTCCAAGCTTGTTGGTGGTATGTCCTTGAGCAGAATGTCTTTAGTTGATGGTTGAGTGGGGAGGCGAACAGATCTATCTCCGGCATTCCCCAAGTCTTTGCTATGAGCTGGAAGATGTCTGGGTGCAGCATCCATTCGTGTGCATCCATGGTTGTTCTGCTTAAGCTGTCTGCCAGTGTATTTTCTTTTCCTGGCACGAATTGGGATTGTAGTTGGATATTGAGATTCAGGCATAGTTCCCACAGATTCATAGCCATCCGGCATAGAGGGTAAGAGTGTGTGCCTCCCTGCTTGTTTATGTACCACATGACCGTGGTGTTGTCCGTCCTTATTAACAGGTGGCTTTGTTGGAGGAAGGGTTTGAAGGCCTCGATTGCATGCCTCACTGCCAGCATTTCCTTTTGGTTTATGTGCATGCTTAGCTGTCCTTGAGGCCATAGGCCTTGTATACATTTACCCTCCATGTGAGCTCCCCATCCTCGGTCTGAGGCATCCGTGGTGATGGTCTGCCTTGTTTTTGGTTTGTTGAAAGGCATCCCTCTGTTGGACTTTCAGGCCTGAGCCCACCACAGGAATTCCTTTTGAAGGCATGGAATGATTGGTATCATGGTTTCTAAACTGTGACTGTGCTGCGACCATACACTCCTTAGGTACCACTGTAATTTCCTCATATGCAGCCTGGCATGTGGTATCAGAATTATGCAGGATGCCATGAAACCCAGGGCCTGCAGGATTTTCCTTGCAGTAAGCTGAGTTTGTCTTGTCAGAGTCATGAAGTAATCTGGAAGTTGTTTTTGTTTTTCTTCTGTGAGAAAAGTCATCTGGGTGGTTGTGTCCAGATCTGCACCCAGGAAGGTTATCCTTTGTGATGGTACTAGCCTTGACTTTTGGATGTTGACTGTGTACCCCAAGGTTTGTAGCAGGTGTATGGCATAGGTCAAGTCCTTTAACAAACTTTCCTTGTTGTCCGCTTGAATTAGGCAGTCATCCAGGTATGGGTAAATTTGAATTCCCTGTAGTCTGCAATGTGCAATTACTGATGCCAGGCATTTTGTGAATACTCTGGGTGCAGTAGATAAGCCAAAGGGCAATGCTGAGAATTGATAATGCTCTGATCCTGCAAGAAATCTGAGGTGTCTTCTGCAACTTGGTCGAATAGGGACATGCAGGTATGCCTCCTTGAGATCTAGAGTCACCAGCCAAGACTCCTTGCCCAGCATGGGAAGAAGTTGCTGTAGGGTCAGCATCTTGAATTTTGGCACAATGAGATAAGTGTTCAGTGCGGACAGGTCGAGAATGGGTCTCCATTGATTTTCTTTTCTTGGTACAAGGAACAATCTGGAGTAAAAACCTTGGCATTGTTCTGAAAGTGGTACCTTTTCTATAGCCTTTATCTGAAGTAGATTGTTGATCTGTCTTAAGGCCTCTGCCCTTTGATTTGGTGGAAGGTTGGGCATTCCGCTTCTTTTTGGCAAAGTGTGGAAATGGAACCTGTATCCTTTGTCTATTATTTGCAATGTCCATGTATCCTTTGTAATATAATGCCAGTTTTTTGAGAATAAAGCCAGCTTTCCACCCAAGGGTGCTTCCAGTTGATCCCTGGTAGGCGGAATCAGAGTTAAGTCATTGAGCCTGTCCTGATGCAGTGGTAGTTGTTGTTGTTGTTGCACTACTCCTCTGGTTGGGCAGGCTGCCACTGACAGCCTCTATAGGAGCCCTTCGATTGACCTCTGCCCCTGGGGCGCCTGTTCCTGCCTCTCTGGGCTCTGTCCGAGTCTGGAAAGGACCAATTCTTAGTAGGCCAGTTTCTGCTGAATCTCGGTGGTTGTACTTGCAGGAAATCTTTAACTGTTTGCACAGATTTTGCCTTTTCTTCAACCTTTTTTAAGATCTCCTGAGCAGAGGAGCCAAATAAATTTTGTTTCTCCATTGGAGCATCCAGGAGTTTAGCTTTAACATGGTCTGGCAAAGATTGTTCCTTCAGCCAGGCATGCCTACGAATAACTGCCCCAGTCATAGCTGATCTAAATGAAGCCTCCAGTGCATCATAGCCACATTTTAAGAAATGATTACTAATCTGCTGTGAATTGTGTACCAAATCCTGAAGGGATTTACGGTCTAGGGGTTCAGGAGAAGAAAGTTTCTTATTCAGTTCATCTAACAAATACTCTTGGTACTGTATCATATGAAATTGGCAGTTTAATGCCCTGACAGAAAGAGTTGCAGAAGTATACACCTTCTTATCCCATCTCTCTAAAGCTCTAGACTCCCTTTCAGAAGGTAGAGGATTTTTGGCAGTAGCGGCCGCAACCCCTTTAGGGGCCTGAGAAATAGTTTCTGGGTCTGCAGAGTGTGCTTTATACAGATGGAAATGAGAATCTGGGACCCTGTAGTATCTGTCAGGCTTGGCAGGGGCCGGAGGAAGAGTATCAGGGGCCGTACTGACATCATTGTACACATCATCAATAATATTCAGAACAGGAGGTATAGCTAAGGGCCTATGTTGAGGCAAGTGCAAAAAGGTCCTTAATCTTTTTCTAGAATCAGAGAAATCCTGACCTTGCCATTGAAAATGCTCTCTCATGGAGTGCAGAGTCTCACCAAAAGAAAACTCTTCAGGAGGGGAGGCCGAAGGGATAGATTCCTCAGCATCTGAATCCTCATAAGGCGAGAAAGCCCCTTCCTGGTTATCTGACAACTCAGACCGATCCGTGGAATCATCTGAAGAGTGAGGGTCAGAGGGGTCAGTCCTGGGCCTTTTGTCCGGAGGAGGGTGAGAGGCCCTGTCTGGGTGAGGTTGTGAGCCCCTAATTAAGGAAATAAGGTCCTCAGCAAGGCTGAGGATCTGTGAACTAGAGGAAGGCCTCTGAGAGGTAGTCTTGGTAGGCAAAGCTTTAGATAGTTTGGCAGCCTTAGCCCTAGAGAAGGCCTTAATGGACATGGAAGCAGGGGGCCTAGCTGCCCCACGTGCAGGAGTAGTAATGTCCAAAGGTATGGTGTCGGACAGTTCCTGAACACTAGCTTCGGTAGGGAGTTCTGTAGCCGATTCAGCTGGGGCCTCCCGGGCCTCGGTGGTCGGATGAATGGTTTCGGTAATACGAATTTCCGAGGACTCGGTTTCGGCCAAAACCGAGACACTCGCGGTAGGCCTAGCCGTGGTTTCAGCCGAAACCGCGGGCCACGAGTGTTGGTCCTTTTCCTTGCGTTTTTTCACCATATGCGTAGTCGGAGTCTCCGATGGCATTTTATAAGCAAAAGTGGCCCCAAAAAATTCCTCTGCAAACTCCGACCGACGTCTAAGAGTTCGTCGGTTGAAGGAAGCACAGGCTAAACAGGACGATACGTCGTGGTCTGGGCCTAAGCAAGGAAGGCAATAGGAGTGGAAATCCTTATGAGGTATTTGTTTCCCACAAGTTAAACAATTATTTACTTTGTTTGACATCGGCTGAGGCAAGAAAGAGTCCCCAACGGGGTACTTAGCTTTTTTCAAAGTCTTCTGTAGCTGAATTCAATGGATCTGACCGACCGGCACTTGCGAACAGCTTCTGCTTCGGGCACCGCGCGGCAAGAAAGACTGGGGAAAATGGCGTCGGCTGATGCTTTTATACCCAAGACGCTCTGACGTCGGGGAAAGTGCGACATCAGCCGAGGCCAGACCCAGACTTTGGAATCCGGCTGACTGAAGGGCTGCCTGAGGCAGGACAACCCATATGTTATGACTGCAGATGCATCCCTGAAGGACATCTAACATGGGAATGTAAGGCTAGGCTTCGTAAGATCCTCTTAAATCACTGGTCTAGTAAGTACTTAAGAAACCTACAAGGGGGCAGTGAAGTTAGAGCTAAAGTTATCTGCTACTAGACTGACTATGTCTTCAGTGTCTTAGTATGTGATATCATTTACTATTTGCAGTGATGTGCATTTTTTTGTGTTTCTGACATAGTTAAAGGCTTATGCATGTCTTTTGCCTGAGTGGCTATTTTAAGTTGTATCTAGCTTTGGTTGATTTGATCAGGGAGTTCTTTGTCAAGTTTAGCAAGAATATTTTTGACATCTTAAAGGTTAGATTTATTATTGCATGCAAACAGTTTTTTTTTTTTATCGTAGAGCATATTTATATTTAGGTTCCACCACAGGAGTATATTTTTGAAAGGGACAGGGTCCACCTATACAGCTATATACATGTGCATAGAATTTGGTGGTAAAAGGTCCCTCATATGCAATGAGGACCTCAGATTGGAGGGGGGTGTGGGATTTAGCCATGTCATCACTCAGTTTTAGTAGATTAGCCTTTACATAACCTCAGAATACTGAGGTATTTGAAAATACTTCATAACTTCAGTCTTATGGTGAATATTGCTGATTTCAGGCCCAGTTTGACCAAGGAGGAAGCTACAACTGGTGGGGAACAGAACTGTTCCACACTGGTAAGGTCCAAGTCCAGAACTCTGCCTCCTCTACTTGGAGTACAGACTAAATGGTTCAGAAGGTTTGTATTTATGAAGTCCAGAAATCTCTGGGCATATATGTTAGGGGATGTAAAAGTGTCCTAGTTGATGGAGGGGTATTTGATGTCCCCTAAGAGAATGGTCTTTGGCCTAATACATAGGGACTCCATACTAATTATTTAGGAGGTATGGGCCAAGGCAGACATGGGGGGGGGGGTCCTATGATGTGATATGGGATTTTGTTAACAGTATGTTGGACATGGAGGAGGTCCAAGTCACTATTTTGTCTCATTAGCCTGGAAATGAGATTTTGTTTTATAAATATACACTGATGCCTTTAGTGCCTTTGTCTAATAGAGTGGGGTTGAACACATGGTAGGTGTTGAAACCCTACATTGATGGGGTGTTCTCTGTTTTCCTGAACCACATCTCCACAATGATGCATATACTGATGCATTCCAGGGTAATAAATACCTGTAAGGAGTGCAGTTTTTGCTGAGGCTCCTAGCATTGAGCAGCAATACCTTTATGTTCTCTGGATTGTGCTTTGTTAAGATGGAAGCTTTTGAAGACTGACATTGTCTGAAAAGGCACTTTGTGGGTGAACAAGTTTCTACCCAATATAGGAAAGCCCTGGGAAGATAGGTGCATGCCATCCCTAGAAAAGAAATAAAGTCTATCTACCATCTCCTCCCAGGTGGATATGCATTGGACCTCCCATGAATTACACCAGAAACTGTGCTAATTGTTGAAGTCAATAATATTTTGTTCAGATTTAGGCATCAGTCTTGGTGATGGTACAATGCTGATCAAGGTTAGGTTCATACCTACCTTGGTCACATACTCTGTCTTTCTTGTGTAGTCCAGGGAGGTGTGCCTCAGTTTGTTTACATCCATATGTTATACGTGTTCTTGTGGTAAAAGGACTTGAATATATATCTGTGATGTGGAGAATCCTGTCACCCAACAGGTGGCTAACTGTGACCCTCTCCTTACTCATTCTGTGAGTGGTGCAACAGTGTGTCTCACTAAAATGTTACCTATGAATAGCATGTTGGATTCCCTAGAAGGCTGCCTTATGGGCTTTTGAGTTGAGTCTCAGATGCATGTTTCATGGTGGGTGCTGCCTGATCAGAGTGTCTGTGAGGTATATTTGCTTCTTAGGTTGCATTTAGGAGGACTTTGTTGTTTAGGCAGATTACTTTTCAGAGCCTCAGCATATGTAGATCTATCTACTTGGTCTGTATTGCCTGTGATAGGTATAGTGTGATGTTGTGTGTTACTGAAAGCTATTTACTGTTTGTGGTGGCTTTATGTGAGAGTTTTTCCTCTGATAACATTGTATGACTACATCACTCGCACACTGTGTCAATCTGCTTAAAAAGGTGGCTGTCAGTAAACATGACACAATCGCTACATTGTCTCAGGTTGCTCATTTTCAACAAAGTCGGCTACAGAGACGGTAAAGTAAAGCTGTGTAAGCTGAACTTATCATAACAGTAGATGTTTGAATGATCACTGCTGCAGTAGCCATGATTTTATATGGATTATATTCTTCCAAGTATATAACTTCAAGGAACATTTCATGCACCTAAACTGTCAAACAGCTCAAACTGAGCTGAATAAAAGACATGCTTGGGAGTGAAGCCCTTCAGAGCTTTACTGCTGCCAAAGGGTACTCTCCACTGAGGCTTTTGAAGATTGATGGTTGGCTTGAGCTAAGCTGAATAAAACAGAAGTTTGGGTGTGAAGCCATTCCGAGCTTTCCTGCCAGCACAGACATGGAGACTTAGCCTTGAAAGAGCAATGTTAGGAACAACAAAAAATATATGTAAACACCCTGGCATAAAAAAAACACATCAAAAAATAAGGTGGGAGGAAGAAGGTAGTGGCTGTAACAGCAAAGATTATTCAAACATCTACTGTTATGGTAAGTTCAGCTTACACAACTGCAATCCTTTCATCATATTGATCATTGCTACTGTAGATTAAGCTATATGGATACATTACCAAAGCAAACTACAACCAATACCTACCCAACCAGAAGGCTTAAAGTCTCCTACCCTTTTGGTGCCATCTTTGAACACTGTAGCTACACATTTGTCCACCTCCCGACCGGCCCACAGCATGAACGCCATGTAAGTAATGTTTGTGTACTTTCTGTGCATGATTTTATGTTTGTAGTATTCATTTCACTGAAAAACAAGCTGTTGTGACTGTACTACAGTATTATGTTAAGCAGGCCTCATTTTTCTGAAAACTAACTGCTGTACCTGTATTTACATATTTTAGTTAGCCTGTATAAGGTCACTTAGCTGGTCGGCCATTGTTCTTCATGCCGAGTTGCCATACATTGTTAGAACTCTAAGTAGCTTAAGTTATCTTACCAGCAGATTGGCAACCGAGCATTAGTGGCAAAGGCGTTGCTATTTTCAAGTGTAGATACCTGTAAATGACGTTCCAAGCACTGTAAAGGAACAGGATAATACATATGATGCTCATTTGTAGATTACAGGTCTGCTAGTGCATATTAGACCACTGCTACTGTTTTACCTTTCGGCTGCTGAACACCTTAAAGTGTGTTTTATTTGTTGTTGCTTTTACAGTTTATAGGCGTACTAACGACTGCTGATATTATCATTGCTAACTTCCTTTATGTAGAATCTGCTGAGATTATTTTGTAAATGTAATGAAATACAAATATTGTAGTTAGCATCACACTAAAGGTTAGGACACCAACTCCACATTTGCTGCTAAACGCTATTAAAGCGTGTTATATCTTTTGTTGGTATTACAGCTTATAGGCATACTAATGACTGCAGCTATTACCATTGCCAACTTCCTTTATGCTGGCTCTGCTGAGATTTTTGTAAATGTACTGAAATACCAATATTGTAGCCAAAAGCAGACTAAAGGTTATGATGCCAACTCTACATTTGCGTTATATCTACTTTTAAACTGATTGTAATCTTTTGTGCAGATTGTGTTGCAACGGACATATTCTTCAGTGCCATTAACACCATTCTAGTGTTGCAGAGTTAAGCAAATCCATTATATGCTATGTTTCTTCCTGCTGTATTGCCCCTGTTACACCTTGTATTTTTTCTGGTCTCCCACAGCTTTCTTTACAGTTTTTTCTGCTGGTGTGGACTCCTGTTAGATGTCCTCATGGACCATAAAAGGAAAACCATGCATTTTTGGGCCATCCCTACAGTGCTGACAAAGTGTATGTTATATTATTTAAGGTCATGACTTTTTCATTGGCCGTTTGTTCTAACGTATAAAGCTTTGTGTTAGTGCCGTGCACTCAACACTGGGTTGGCTAAACTCCCCCGGACTGCATATATTGTCACTGTAACTGTCCCCCTTTCTGTTTACCTCTAGTCCCTACTAAAAAGGGATCTCATTGTATGTTATTTTCTCTCTCTCTCTCTCTCTCTCTCTTTTTCCACCTCCAACCTGCGTGCATGGCATATCATTTCAACTCTGTACCTTATAAACCTTCCATGATGGTAGGACAATCTACACAAAGCAGTATTCTGTTGAATGGTTCTAGTTCTTTCTCACTTACTTTAAATCAAGGCAAGCATTTCACTGATGACTTCTGTAGCATTCTCCCAAGGCAAGCTGTTTTTTTCTCATTTCGACCCTCTCCGTTCGGTCTCACTGAGCTCGGGCTCCCTCCGCTCATCTACCCTACTCCCATTCCCATCAACCCCCACTTTCCTTAGGTTTATACCTAACCAAACCACACACCCTCAGCCAACCATACTAACCCTTTCACAGTCTCCACCCCTAACTCTTACCTCCTCCACACCCACAATACATCCACACACTATGCTACAGATCTACTCCCTACTAACCAATGCTATCCTCTTCCACCTTCTCTACCACATGCATATCTCCTCCTCCCTTGAATCTAACACACTCAAACATCTCCACTCACCCCACTCTCCCTCTCTACTCCTCCGACCTACACACCCACACCTATGCAGACATCAGCCCACATCTCTACAACACACCAACCACGCTCTTCTTACCTCTCAAACCCTTACCCATACAGTGTTCTAATCTGGCAGCCCTTAGATATGTAAAACTGACCAATAAGCTCAGACAACTTCTACTACACAGCATAACCCAAATTAAACTCTATGCCGACATCCACCCCAACCCAGGACTACAAACTAACTTCACCCTCTGTGCTGCAGCCCCTCCACACAACCACCCAGCACCTCTTAGTTACCATACAACTAACCACCACACCGTCCTCCACTTCCAAAAACCTGTAGCAATGACATTCTCTATCAATTTCAATCTCAGCAGCATTGTAAGTGAAATTACTGAATTCCATGCAACCCTAAACACCTACTTACCTGACATTGCTTCAATTACAGAAACTTGGCTAAAGCCACACATTAAAGACAAAGACATAATTACAACTGGCTACAACATTACAAGACTAGACAGATTAAACAAAAGGGGTAGGGGTGTTGCCATTATATACAAGGACACCCTCAAAACTGAACATTCAAACTGTGCCCCCCTGACCTTCCTAACTCCAAAATCCTAACAACACGTCTAGAGATTAACCCAAACAAAACTATTGTTATTATAACAGCCTCTCTCCCCCCTGGCAACAACCTACCCATCACTGAATATCTACTTTCTTAGGCATCATCTACTTTCAACCAAGAAACAATTATCCTAAGTGACTTCAACTATGATTGCCACTCCTGTTCCTGCAACAACCCCTCCCTCATCCCAAACCTTTACAGTTTCACCCAAACTATATCCTGCCCAACTCGATTAGACAAACATTCCAAAAGGCAATCTACACTTGATTGGACACTGACTAACAAGCCCAACCCAGGTTACCTAGCCAGCTGTCTCCCAGAGCCCTTCAGTGACCACTCACCAACCTTCCTGTACAGAAAACGAGTACAGACCCAAAACAACATAATATATAAATGCATCCATAACAAGAAAAAATTCTCCCCCTCCACTTTTAACCTACTACTTCAACAAAGCAACTGGTCACCTCTTAAATACCTCCCTCTGGATCAGGCTGTATAGTATTACAACACCTTTCTCAATATATTAAATAACCTCGCACCCACAAGAAAAATAAGACTAAAACCTAAGCACATACCCTGGATAACAAAAGACACCAAATCACTACTTAAACAAACAGACAAAGCATGGTTAGCATATCACACCACCAAGGATGAAAAAACCTCATCACATATTGACAATTCCAAAATATAGATAAGAAATAAATAATATCAGACAAACAAACTTACTTCCAAACATGCCAACAAATTCACCATAACAACCCCAAAAAATTCTGACAAAACATTAACAACCTTCTCAACCAGCCTATGTCCCAACCCATCCACCAGTCACCTCAAACACAACGGACCCCATAGCCTCACAATTCAACACACACTTCATTAACACAATTACATCCCTCCTAGGTAACCAACCAACAAAACCTCTAACCATACCCACTCTTTTTTCAGCTTTTCCAAACCCCTTTACATCTACCCCTATCCAAACTAGCTACATAAAAACACTCCTTTCCAAACTCAAACCCTGGTGTCTAGCAGCTGACCTACTACCCACCAAATTCCTCAAAATAGCTGCCCCCTCAATTGCCTATCCCATATAAGTCCTGATCAACCAATTGATTGCAGAGCAATACATCCCCTATCTATGGAAAATATCTCACATTATTCCCCTACACAAAGGGGGAACCTCTAAAGAACTAACCAACTACTGTCCCATAGCCATCCTCTCCCCCCTAGCTAAAATATTGGAAAAATGCATTCACAACCAACTCCTCAGCCATTTCCACCGTCACAACCTCCTTTCCCCCACTCAACATGGCTTTAGGCCTAAACATAGCACCTCCACTGCCCTAATATGTTTTACCAACACCATCCAAAGTCTCATAAATGAAGGCCTAACAGTCTCATCCATTTTCCTTGATGTGTTAAATGACACCATTTCCCACCAAAGCCTACTCAACAAACTGTCTTCCTATGGCCTTAGCTCATCTGCCCTGTCCTGGTTCCATAGCTATCTCTCTAACCATCAGCAAGCCACCAAATAGGTAAACACCCTTTCCTCCTTCTTTCCATTTCTATCAGAGTACCCCAAGGTTCCATTCTTGGCCCCCTTCTCTCTATAATTTTTACAAATAACCTCAGCTCTGCAACCAACCTAGCTTCCATAGTCCAGTACACGGAAGATTCCACACTTATTTGCTCGCACCCACTCCCCAGGAACTACAAACAAAAATGCAAACTTCTTTCCAATATAAAGAAAAATACCTCACAGATCACCAACTCGTACTAAACCCTAACAAACCCTAGCTAATAGTTTTCAGAAATAACAAACCAAAAACATGCCAGTCCCCTTTAACAGTACTCTGCTCAAACAGAACCAATATAAAACCCATAATCCAAACCAAACTTCTAAGTGTCACAACAGATGATAACCTAAGATTTGATAGCCACATTGCCCTCACCATCAAAAAGGTCCACACCAAACTAGGCACCCTCTATAGAGCCAAACCTTTCCTCACTGAAAGTTCCTGACTAGCTACCGCCTGCTCACAACTACTTTCCACACTCCTCTATGGATCCCAAATATTTATCAACCTATGTAAATCCAACCTGAATAGTCTAGAATCTTGCTACAACAAAATTGCCAAGTTCGCCACAAGCCACCCATACAGAACCCACCACTGCTCAGCACTCTCCCAACTCAACTGGCTAGAACTCTCTAACCTGTTAACTCTCAATCAATTGTCCATAGCCCACAAAATAATTCACCAACCCAATGAATGCCCCAAACTTACCAAGCTAATCCAACCTAATGTAAATCAAAGACTACTCAGGTAATCAAACAAACTTATGTTAAAGGTTACCCAATCCCACAACTCACTAGGAACCTCCCTCTACTCTTAACAAAATAGCCAAGCTCTGAAACAATCTTCCCCAACCTATAGCAAAAAAACCCTAACTATTAAGAATTCACACACCTCTTAAAAGAACATCTAACAAATCACTGGCTCTCCTCTTGCCACACTCCTGGTTAAGCCTACCCACTCCCCAACTATATCTCTTAGTACAGCTACACACCTTCCATATGTTAGATTTCTGCTCTTTCGCCTAACCTAGCACAACCCCATAACTACTGCTTATCTCCTCATAACTAACATCTGGCCTGCATTTCTCCTATTAGAAGCTAGACTGGTCTTAAATTCTAGGCAAGCTTACCTAGCTTAGATGGTACCATTGTAGCACTGTCAAAATATGTATCCTATTTACATATGTATGGTCAAGCTCATTGTTTTGAAACTGTATTTCATGTCTGTACCATAAGTAATTGTTTTGCTTTTGAAATATACACTGTTTTTATCAAACATTATTAATATTGCTATATTTGTTGGCATTTGTTAGAATTCTCTACTGTATGTCAGGACCTTTTCTCCCTGGGTCTCCTCTGAAAATGGACTTCTGGCCCAGTCAGACATTACCCGGTAAGCAAATGTAATAAATAAATAAAAACATTTGGGAGGTGGAAAGAGAAGGGTCCAGAAGCCCCTCGGAGAATGGACCTAGCAAAGTTTGATCTGGGCCTAGAGAAGGAATCAAGCTTAAAGAGCTTTGTAAAAGTATGTACAGAGGACCACGTAGCAGATTCTAGAACACTTCAAGAATCCAACATTTTCCAAAAAAGTAAACAGATGAAGCAAATGCCCTGGTAGAGTGGGCCTAGGCCCTGCCTGGAATAGATTTGTTATGGTGAGGATAACAAAAGGTAATAACCTTAGCCAACCATTTGGAAAAATCTGTTTTGACACAAGTTGTCCCTTTTTACCTTCATAAGAAATGAACAATTGTTGCAAAGATCTGAAAGATTTAGTTCTGTCTAGATAGTACCTGAATTGTCTGTGAGCATCCAATGTATGGAGTATCCTTTTTAACTAATTTTTAGGTTCAGGAAGGAAAACAGTGAGATGGATAGTTTGGCTTAGAGCAAACTTGGATACCACTTTAGGCATAAAAAAGGATTAGTTCCCACAGAAATCCTATCCTTGTGGAAAATGAGATAGGGCTGACTCACCATAAGAGCTTACAACTCAGATACTCTTCTTGCAGAGGTCAGAGAACCACTAAAAGTGTCTTCCATTTTAAGAACCTCAAATCAGTCAGATTAGTTGATTCAAATGGAGCAAGTGTTAGATTCTCAAACACAAAATTAAGATTCCAAGGAGAGGCCACCAGTTTTCCAGGAGGCCACTTATGCAAAATCCCTTTCAAGAATAATTTGACATGACACTCTATTGAAAGAGGAGGAGGATCCATGGGCAGACATGCTGAAATAGATGATAAATGAACCTTAATTAAGGAATACGAAAGGCCATCGGATAGAAACTCACATAAATATTGTAAAACCAGACAATTATCCCTGAATGGATGCTGGTTACATTGTTGTCACCAACTAGAAAACCTTTTCCATTTGCTAATATATGACTTTCCAGTAGGAGGCTTTCTTGTCTCCAGTAGTATCTGCTGCACGTTCTCAGAAAAAAAGGGACAGTAGTTGGTTCTCAGAAAACAAGTGCCTAAAAAGAATTAAGAACCCATCACTCATAGGTTGGTACTGGGCTATCTGCCCGAAGCATATATTAGCCCAGCCACGTTGTGCGGTTTTCACCGCCCTTTTAGTAGTTCTCTAGACCCTTGTACTAGCAGCTAGTACCCTTGGCCCTTATCTAGTAGTGCTGTTGATGTGATCCCCGGTGTGAACTTTCTGTTACCTATCCACTCATCAAGGTTCCTCTTGAAGAGTGATAGTGTGGGACTCTGTCTTATGTAGATCGGGACCCTGTTCCATAGTAAGGGAAGGCTCTGCGAAGGAAATCTATCCCTCCAGCATGTTCTATTCATTGTTGTGTTGAGGTTTATATCCCTAAAGCGTGTAGCTAGAGTAGATTTGGTTTTGCTAAGATGGAGCATGTTCAACAATTCTGGGTTGGACATGGCTCTGTACGTTAGACAGAGATCGCCTCTGAGAAAGCAGTATGCAACAGAGAACAGTCTTAGCTTTTTCAATCGTTCTGCATAGGGCAACTGTTTGAGGCCAGTAATCCTCTTGGTTAAGTACCTTTGTGGTCTCTCCAGCTGCTGGAGATGTCTAGCCAGGTACATTCCAATTGGTGCATTGTACTCAATAATGGGTCTGATGAGGGAAGAGTAGAGGGGCACCATTACATCCTTAGATCTTGATGTGAACCCTTTCATGATCAGATGGGTCACATAGAAGGATTTTCTAACCACTTTGGCAACATGGTTATCAAAGGAAAGCTGACTATCTACTTGGGTCCCTAGATCCCTTATTTCTTCTTCAGATTTCAGGAGATTACCTCCTATGTTGTAGTTTGCGGTTACTCTGTTTTTTCCAAAGGGGATTACTACGCATTTTTTTGCATTTAGCTTGAGACCATGGCTTTGACACCATGCATCAGTCACATTTAGGCCCTTCTGGAGGATCTCCATGTCGGCCGGAGACTCTATTATAGCACCCTGTTTGCAGTCGTCCGCAAACTTAGTCAGCCACAGCCCTTCCATGCTTGCCTGTACTTCTGAGAAGTATATGCCAAACAGGAGGGGCCCCAGGACAGAGCTCTGAGGCACACCACTCATTACTGGTCGGGATTCGGACATAGATCCCGCTACGCTTACATTATGGGATCTGTCTGAGAGCCAGTTTGTGATTCATCTTGTGATGTAAGGGTTTATGCCCAGGCTGGTGAGCTTATCAATAATACCTGAATGGGGAATGGTGTCAAATGCTTTAGCAAGGTCAAGGTAAACCGTGTGTACCTCCTTTCCCTTACCTATAGCCTGAGTAACTCTCTCAAAGAAATCCACCAGGTTCAGGAGACATGATCTGCCCTTGACGAAGCCGAACTGTGTGGGGTCCAGCGACTGGAGGTTCCCAATCTCTCCATTTATGAGTTCCATAATGATTCACTCCATAGCCTTACAGATCAGACTGGTCAGGCTTATTGGTCGGTAGTTCCCAGGGTCCTACCCTTGTGTAGCGGGACCACCATTGCCGTGAGCCATTCTATGGGCACATATCCTGTGGAGAGGCTGAGACTGAACAGGGTATTAAGATGCGGGGTTAATTCCTTTTGGAGCTTACGTAGGACACAGCCTGGGACACCATCTGGTCCCATGGAGGCAGTGTTTTTAGCTTTAGATAGAGCCTTGTTAACCAACATATCAGTAATAATTGGACTTATACAATCCCCTAGAATGGTAATAGGCCCTGTAGGTGGTGGTGGGGGGGGGGGGATTTGCACTGAACCTGTCAGCCAAGATGTTGGCAATGTCAGAAGGGTCAGTGTATTTTGTTCCATTTTGTACTAGCTCAGAACAGACCTGAGCGTTGCCATTTAGGTTTTTGACATAACCATAGAAGGCCTTATGGTTATCCTTGGCATCCTTGGCAACTTTCTTTTCAAAATTTGCTTTAGTTGACTTGATGAGGGCCCTCAATTTCTTACTAATGCTGATCAGGGATGATTTTTCTACTTGAGATTTGGCCTTTTTTTGTACAAGCCTCCTCCTTTTATTGTAAAGTTTGCTTATGTCTGGGGTCCACCAGACTGGTTTCTTCTTGCTTGAGGAAGGAGTCTTGGTTTTGTTTGGGAAAGCACGATCCATGCAATCCTGAAGATGCATACAGAGTGCCTTGGTGTAGGATTCTGCATCCTGGATATCATTATCCTTCTGCAAGGGAATAGTGAAGCTTTCCACTTCGGATGCAAGTAGTTTGAAGTTTGCTTTGGAAAGGTTTTTGACTATGGTTTCTTTGATTGGGGGAGGTGGAGGAGTGAGGGATGTCCAGGGTTATCAGTTTGTGGTCGGATCTGACCAAGGCGGGGGTGATAACGGGTGTGGTACAATGGGCGCCCATATTTGTGATGATTAAATCCAATATGTTGTCCCTTCTAGTGGGGGAACATACTAGTTGTTCAAGGGCATTTGAATTTATAAATTCTATGAATCGCTGAGCATAGGAGTTGGAACATTGGTAGTTCTCCCAGTCTATACCAGGGTAGTTGAAATCACCCAAGATTATGGTGTTGGGTAGGACCTTTATATTTTCCAAAGTCTCAAGGAATGCAGAGTGAGCATCTTGGGACATGGTGGGTGATCTATAACCGGCAAAGACTTGAAATGTGGTTTTGCCTGCTGATAGTTGCGCATGGATGATCTCTGGGGCATCATGCTGCGCTACTAACCTGGAGATATGGCTATCCTTGATGAATATGGATACATCTCTGCCCTTTGTACTATGATCAGGTAACTGAGGCCGGAAGGTATGATATGAATATTCAGGCAGTATATTGAAAATGAGTGACGTCTAGGTGTAACAAACATCCCTGGGTCTTGTGTGAGTAGATCGACTGTGCAGCGAAGCATGTGGTAATTGCGCCTGGCTATTTCCAAAAAAGGGAGAACCACTGTTATCTGGGCCAGAAAGGAGTCACCACAGTGATTGTGGGGGGATTCCTTCAGAATTTTCATAAGTACCCTTGGTATTAGTGGAAAAGCATACAGGAACATTCCTGTCCAAAGAAAAGAAAACAAAAAGCATCTATCTTTCAGGCTTTCTTGCACAGGGTCCTGAAACAGAATTTTCCAGTTAATCATTCAGAGAGGAGGCAAAGAGGTCTACTTGAGGAATTCCCCACAAATGGATCAAACCCTGGGAGACCCTCTAATCTAGTTTCCATTTGTGAGGTTATGCCCTGGTCCTGCTCAAGTTGTCTGCCACACAATTTTGCTCTGACAGAACACAGGATGTAGAGTGAGATTCTGTGGTGAGGCTATATCCCAAGCTAACATGGCTACTCTGCAAAGGGGGTACAACCTGGTTCCCCCTTGCTTGTTGATGTACTACATGACTGTGGTATTGTTTGTAACTATTTGAAGAGGTTCTGGGAACCAAAAATAGTTCAGAGAGTTGAGTGACTTGATCAGGGCAAGCATCTTTTGTGATTGCATCTGTCCTTGGTGTCCCATACTCCCTGCACGTTTATCCCTCCACAAACTGCTCTGCAAGAGTCTGTGGTAACTGCCTGCTTTAGAACATGGAGGGAGAAGGGGAGACATGGATTTAAGGATATCTGTTGTCTTCACCAAAAAATTTCTCTTCTGGCAAACTCCAGCACTGGCATCTGATAAAGATAAGGGGTATTGATGTTGTGCCCAAAGAGACTTCAGATACCACTATATCTTTCTCATATGGAGTCTTACCAGGGGTATAATGAGAATCATAGATGCCATGAGACCCATAATCCTGAGATATTCCCTCACAGTGACCTAAATCTGAGTGGAAAACTTTAGATCTAAATAAAAATCTATTTCTGAGCAAGAAAGTGTCTTTTAACTGAGGTGTCTAGTTGACAACCCAGGAACACAATCCTGTGTAGAGTCACAAAAGACTTTTGAATGATTTCTTGAATCCCAGTTTGTGCAAGAGATCTCTCGCCGAAGACACATATTTATAACACCTCAAAAAAGACTGCAGAGATAAAGTACAGTTTTGTACCTACCATAAATGTAGATGTTCGAGTGTATACCCTGCTGCAGTCATCACACTTGGGTTATCCTGCCGTCAGGCGGTCCCGCAGTCGGTCGGAATTCCAAAGTCTTGGTCCGGTGTCGGCTGCTGTCGCTTCTTCCCTGATGTCAGAGCGCCAGGGGTGTATCAGAGGCATCCAATGCCATTTTCTTCAGGTTTTTCTTGCCCCAGATGTCAGGTACCCCTAATAGGTAGGCAAAAAAAAAAAAAAAAAATATATATATATATATATATATATATATACATATAGCTATATGAAAAAATAAAACAAAAGCCTTAGGCACAAGCAAATACACCACAGAGGTAGTATAGAATAGAGTGGTAGAGATAAGTTCAGCTAGTTCGGAGGGGATGGAGGGAGGGTAACCTGGACTGCAGCAGGGTATACACTCGAACATCTACATTTATGGTAGGTACAAAACTGTACTATGTTCATCGTGTTACCCTGCTGCAGTCATCACACTCGGGTAGAATCCCAAAGCTACGTATGGGAGGTGGAGTCAAACAGGGTTAGAGGAGGCTAGAAGGCCCTGCAAAACTGCAGTGGCGAAGCCAGCTCTAGTCTTAAAGTGGTAAGTGGTAATGTTTGGTGAAGGTGTGCACTGAACTCCAAGTTGCAGCTTCCAGAATATCCTTGGTTGGCACCCCCTTGAGGAAGGCTGTAGATGTAGCTGTTGCCCTGGTAGAGTGGGGCCTTATGGTAGCAGGAACTGGTTTTCCATGGTGGGTGTAGCAAAAATTTATGCAATGTCCTATCCATTTGGAAATGGTCTGTTTTTAGATAGCCTTTCCTTGTGATGCTGTAGCATAGGATACAAAAAGCTGGTCAGATTTTCTGAAAACCTTAGTTTTATCCAAGTAGTAACGTAGCTGCCTGTGAATGTCCAAGGAATGCAGGAGCCTTTCTCCTTTGTTCTGTGGATTTGGAAAGAAGGTGGGTAAATGGATGGTTTGATTTAGAGCCACACTGCATACCACCTTAGGCATAAAGGAGGGGTTAGTTTGTAAAGAAACTCTGATGAAAAATGAGAAAAGGCTCTACTGCCATTAGTGCCTGAAGCTCTGAAACTCTTCTAGCTGATGTAATTGCTAGCAGCAAGGCAGTCTTCCATGATATAAACTTTAAGTCAGCTGCGTAGGCTGGCTCAAAAGGAGGTAGTGTGAGTTTTTACAGAACAAAGTTGTGGTCCCAAGTAGGTGTTTGTGCTCTCCTGGAAGGCCTAATGTTTTTGGCCCCTCTGAGAAACTGCCTTAGGAGTGGATGTGAAAATAAGGGAGGATCCATGTTGTAGTGAGCAGAAATAGCTGAGGCGTGGATTTTAGTAGATGAAAAAGAAAGCCCTTTGTGTAACATCTCAGTTAAATATTGCAGAATCTGAGGTATGTCTGGCTGAAGGGTATTTTGGCCTTTAGCTTGGTTCCAGGCGCAAAACCTTTTCCATTTGTCTGAGTAGGCTTTCCTGGTGCTGGGCCTCCTGGCCTCCAGAATAACATCCATAACAGCTTGTGAGAGAGGAGCTGGCTGGTTGCTTAGGTGATCTGCCATGCAGCCAAGTTTAAGGTTTTGAGCTAGCTGTGTAGAATCTGATTGTCTTGCTGTGTGAGCAGGTGGGTAATTTGTGGTAGAATCCATGGTGGGCCCTGGGCCATATTCCTTAATAGTGGGTACCTGTTCTGGCGTGGCCAGTCTGGGGCAATGAGTATCATTCGGGGTCTCTCCATCCTGACTTTCAGTAGCACCTTTGTGAGAAGGAGTAATGGAGGAAAGGCATATACTGTTAGCATTTTCCAATTGAATGAGAGTGCGTCCACTTTCCAAGCTTGATGGTGATAAGTCCTTGTGCAAAATTTTGTTAGCTGATAGTTTTGAGGGCTGGCAAACAGGTCTATGTCTGGGAGCCCCCATTTTTGAGCTATCATTGCGAATACTTGTGGATCCAGTTTCCACTCGTGGGGATCCATGATGTTTCTGCTTAGGTCGTCTGCCAATGTGTTCTTTTTTCCTGGCAGGAATTGAACTTGTAATTGAACTTGGTAAGCAAGTGCTGTGTTCCACAAGGTCATTGCTTGCCTGCATAGAGGGTAGGAGTGTGTGCCCCCTTGTTTGTTTATGTACCACATTACTGTGGTGTTATCTGACCTTATGATAAGCTGTCCTGGATGTAAGAGGTCCTTGAAGGCTGTCAGAGCATTTTGTACAGCTAACATTTCTTTTTGATTGATTTGCAGATTCCCTTGATCTGCAGTCCATATGCCTTGAACGCACCGTCCTGCCATATGTGCCCCCAGGCATAGTCCAATGCATCTGTTGTCATAGTTTGCCTGGCTGGGGGCAGGGTGAAAGGCTGACTCTTGTTGAGGTGACATGCCTGTGACCACCACAGAAACTCCTGCTGAAGGCAGAGTATGAGAGGTATCATTGTTTCCAAGCTGTGGCTGTGTTGAGTCCATACGCTTTTTAGGCACCATTGTAATTTCCTCATATGCAGTTTTGCAAATGGTATTAGTAGCATGCAACATGCCATGAAGCCCAAGGCCTGCAGAATTTTTCTTGCAGGGAGTTGGGTTTTTGTTGCCATTGTTCTAAAGTATTGAGTTAATTGCAGTTGTTTGTCTGGCGTCAGATAAGCCATCTGGGCCGTTGTATTCAAGCTGGCACCCAGGAATGTCATATTTTGTGAGGGCACTAGTTTTGATTTCTTTTCATTTACTGTGTACCCTAGGCAACTTAGAAGATGTTTTACAAAAGCCAGGTGTTGTAAGAGAATGTCCTTGCTTTCTGCTTGGATGAGACAGTCGTCCAGGTATGGGTATATTTTAATTCCTCTTTGTCTGCAGTATGCAATTACTGGTGCCAGGCATTTTGTGAAGACCCTGGGCGCAGTAGATAAGCCAAAGGGTAGTGCAGAGAATTGGTAATGGGTTGAACCTGCAATGAAATGGAGGTATCTTCTGCAATTTTGTCTGATAGGGACATGCAGGTATGCCTCCTTGAGGTCCAACGTTACTAGCCAAGCTTTCTTGCCCAACATGGGAAGAAGCTGCTGTAGTGTTAGCATCTTGAATTTGGGTACTTGCAAGAAGGTGTTTAAAATTGAAAGGTCCAGAATGGGTCTCCAAGCATTGTCCTTTCTGAGGACTAGAAAGAGCCTTGAGTAAAATCCTTGGCCTTGCTCCTGTGTAGGTACCAGTTGAATGGCTCTCATGTCCATGAGAGCTGTAATTTGTTTTTGTGCCTCTGCCCACTGATTTTGT
The DNA here is from genome assembly GCF_019279795.1 of Protopterus annectens. NCBI lineage: Eukaryota > Metazoa > Chordata > Ceratodontiformes > Protopteridae > Protopterus > Protopterus annectens. Next base: position 131,800,308 of record NC_056744.1, read on the forward strand.
GGCAGGTTTGGCATTCCTTTTATCCTTGGCAAGGTGTGTAAATGGAATCTGTATCCATGTGAGATAATGTCTAAGACCCATTTGTCCTTTGTGATGATGCACCAGTTGTCTGCAAAAAGTGCTAATTTTCCTCCCAAGGGAGCTGCCAAGAGAGTTTTGCTTGGCAGTTTGAGGTTTAAGTCATTGTGTTTGCCTTCTAGTAGTTTGGGACCTGTCTTCTCCTCCCTTCTGTGTTGCAGTGCCCCATTGGTGAGGTTTTTAAGGGATTTGTGCTTGTCCTCTGCCCCTTGGGTGCCTGTATTTACCCCTCTGTGGTCTGTCAGAAGCTGGAAAGGACCAATTTTTTGTTGGCCAATTTCTGCTGAAGCGTGGGGGCTGTACCTGTAAGAAATCTTTGACTGTCTGCATAGATTTTGCCTTATCCTCCATTTTCTTTAAAACCTCCTCTGCTTTAACCCCAAATAAGACATCCTGCTGTAAGGGTGCATGATCAGGCAGAGTTTGTTCCTTTAACCAAACATGCCTACGTATAACAGACCCAGTAACAACTGCTCCAGAGGAAGCTTCGAAGGCATCAAAACCACATTGTAAAGTATGTTTGCCCACCTGTTCAGCTGCATGCAACAGATCTTGTATTTCCTTGAATTCAGACTGTTAAGGGTGTGTGCCCATCTTTTGTTTTATTTGAGACATTAGGAATTGCTGGTATTTAAGCATGTGAAATTGACAATTTAGTGCTCTCATAGCTAGAGTAGCTGAGGTGTAAACCTTCTTCCCCCACCTATCTAGAGCTCTGGAGTCCCTTTCTGAGGGTACAGGATTTTTAGCAATAGAAGCCTTAGCCCCCTCGAGACCCTGGGAGATTGTCTCTGGATCAGCAACAGGGCTTTTGTATAGAAATTTGTGTGAGTCAGGCACTCTATAGTATCTATCAGGTTTGGCTGAAGCAGGAGGCAGAGAATCTGGATTTAGACTAGATTCTAAGAAAAGATCATCCACAATGTCCAAAACTGGGGGGATAGCAAGAGGTCTGTGCTGGGGGAGTAAAAGAAACTCTCGAAGCCTTTTCTTTGAGTTGGAGTAGTCCTGACCTTCCCAGTGGAAATGTTCCCTCATGGTATGTAAGGTTTCCCCAAAGGAATAATCTTCAGGGGGAGAAGCTGAGGGAATGGAGTCTTCAGCATCAGAATCTTCATAAGGGGGAAAGGAGTAATCCTGTTCCTCAGAGGAGCCTGAGGAAACAGACACTTGATCAGAGGAGGCATAATCCTCCTCTTGTCTAGGCCTTTGTCGGGGTTGGGGACCCCTGATCAAAGAAATCAAATCTTCAGCCATTTTAAGCATCTGTTTCTTAGGCATAGGGCCTTGACCTGGAGACTGAAGTGTAGGCTTTTTTGGTTTTAGAGGAGTCTTAAGCTTAGCATAAGATTTTATGGTGAGAGTAATCGGTCTGAAGACACCTTCAGAAACCGAAGGTGTTTCTACAGCACCGGCTTCCCCTACTGCAATGTCGTCGGTAGGGCCTAAAGAAAAAGGCTGCGTCGGCCTAGAACTCTCTGCTGGGTGATCTGAAGCGGTCTGGGGATCAAATGCAGCGGTAGCTAGGGGCTGCGTAGGCGCCTCACTGAAAACCGGAGAACCAGCGACCGGCCCAGTCAAGGCCTCGGAGTCTGGCTTGGATCTAGGCTGCCTGTCTTTATCTTCGCGTTTTTTATGCACGCCAGTAGTCGGTTGCTCCGTCGGCATAGTGTAATTAAATTTTCTACTGAAGTAGTGTTGTGCGAAATCAAAGTGTCACTTTACAGTTCGCTTATTGAACCTAGCACAAAACTGACAACCAGTGACGCTGTGGTCTAGGCCTACGCAAGGTATACAAAAAGAATGAAAGTCCTTATGAGGTATTTGCTTCCCACAAGAAATGCAATTGTTAACTTTTTCTGACATCGGACTGAGGCAAGAAAAGGTTCCCCAATGGGGTACTTAGCTTTGAAGACTTCGGACTGAAACTCGATTCAAAAATCTCAGGTGTCGGCCGACCGGCACTTGTGAACTGCTTCTGCTTCGGGCACCGTGCGGCAAGAAAGACTGAAGAAAATGGCGTTGGATGCCTCTGATATACCTCTGGGGCTCTGACGTTAGGGAAGAAGCGACAGCAACCGACGCCGGACCAAGACTTTGGAATTCCGGCCGACTGCGGGACCGCCTGACGGCAGGATAACCCAAGTGTGATGACTGCAGCAGGGTAACACGATGAACATCTAAGTCATATAAATATGGAAAAATGTGGATACCCTGTAGCCTGCAATGAGCTATAAATCAGAGCTGGGCACTTTGTGAACACTCTTGGTGCAGTGGATTGTCCAAAAGGTAAGGAAGAAAATGGATAATGTTATCCAGTGACACAAAACCTTAAGAAATGCCAGAAATCTGGATGGATAGGGATGTGATGTTAATCTGTATTGAAAGGAAACTTAAAATAGGAAGAAGAGGTAACACAAAGTGACAACATTTTGAATTTCTTCACTATCACAAACAGAATTAGGAAAAAAAGAGCCAGAACTGATCATCAGGTATTTTCTTTCTTTGGCAGTAGGAAGATCTTCAACATATCCAACCAACCTAGTCACCCACTCCTGCTGTGGCCCCTTTTCTCACCTGGGAAGGAAAAACTGGTTTTATCACTTCTAGGTGCAGCATGTAATGAAGAACAGGTGGAAACAAGAGTCTCATCTACAAGATGAGGAATGACCACCTGGAGATGAATTTCCTCCAATGCCGTCTGTAACCTTGATGAATGATTTTCAGAACCCATTTGTCTGAAACAATCTGTTGCCAAAGTGAAAAAATGGAGCTGGAAGAGAAAAGGGGCCACAGCAGGAGTGGGTGACTAGGTTGGTTGGACATGCTGAAGCTGTTTATTCTGTTTTTTGCCAAAAAAAGAAAGAAAAGAGAGAAAATTCCTCAGACAATCTGATAAAGGAGGGTTGAAAAATCATAGATCCCTGGATCAGCTTGCCCCTTTCATCACACTTTTTGACTACCTCTACAACAGAGCAGCCAAATGGTAAATCCAAAGGAGAATTCACAATCTCATTGTTTACATCTTCTGGGAGGTACTGAGAATGAAGTCAAGCAAACTGCCTTAAAACAGTACTAATGGCCACAGCCGCAGAAGAAGCATCAACAATGTCATACACACACACTGCAAACAATGAGTAGTGACCCGTGGAGTAGACGAAACTAAGTTAGTTAAAGCAGATTTTTCTTCACAAGAAGAAACTCTAGATAACACATTGCTTATATTTTCACAATTGTCAAAATAAACTTTAACGTATGAGCCTGACAATTCAAAATTCTGAAAATCAAAGTTGCATATACTTTTTTCCCCATACCTATCAATAATTTTCTCAATCCTATTAGAAAAAGTAGGATTGGAATCAACTAAGTATTTTCCAGCAGTGGAATCAATCAAGTCTATAGATGCTGGGAACAGTATAAACAGATTTAAAAGACTGAGAAACTTTATACATTCTATCTACCTTTCTAGGGATGGCTGGCTGCCTATCAAGAAAATTTCAGGCATTAAGACACACATCCTCTAAAGCAGACAGGGCAGGAGGAATGCATGTAGTTTCTGGAAAATCCTTCTGTAACAACTCATACTATTTTCTGAGAGACTGAGAAACCACAGTGTTCTCCCACTGAAAACACTGACATTCCAGCAATAGTCACAGAGAAAAGAGACACCCCCACAAGGAAAATCAGAAACTGAGCTCTCCTTTGAGTCTGAATCTGAAAGCTGAAAACAAAAATTTTAATCTGTCCCTGCATCTTGTTGTTCAAATTCAGAATCTTGAATCTCTTCTGGAAAAGAGGAATCATCTTTCTTTTATCACAAACTACTTTACAAGAAGGATCAATAGCCTTAATTAACCTGTGAGAGCCAGTTCCAATAACCTACTCCTATCAAAAGAAATTGGAGGAAAAATGAATGCATACTTGGCTTTCTGTTTCTTTTTGACAGGCAAATGGGGTCAACCATGTTACTAATGGCAGTAGCTACTTTCCTAGGGATGGGCACATCATTCTGGCATATTACGGAAACCTTCCCTGTTCACTCTCCCAGGCCTGACAAGAGTGGCTCTCCCTTGTCCACTGATGGGACTCCAACAGCTGCAAAGAAAGTGTCTAAGCTCCAGTCCATAGTGGCTGTACATGCTACACCTGAAGGATCCAGGGTAAAAGATGAGTGGTTTGAAAGACAACAAATGGCCACAGCAGAATCACCCACCTGTGGCTGAGACAAACTGCTAGCCTGTTATGCTGGCAAAGGCTGCTTTGCTTAACTTTTCCACTTTGTTGCTGAAACAAGGACAGACCATGAGACCGGTAAGCTGTTCCATGGTCATGCTGAAAATGGTGCCTCTTTCCCGGTTCCACCAAATTCTCCACAGAAAATAAATTTTTAGCTAGTTTACTCTACTTTCAAATTGACAGATAGAAACAAGTGCTCTGTTTAAAAGCGCATTGCAGTGTCAAGATTGTCAATTAAATAACAGCACTCAGCTTTAAAAGTAATCACACACCAGTAAATATAAGAAGATGGAAGTTTTTCACCAAAGGGAGCTCATCTACCCAGCAAAGTAAAACACGAGCAGACTATCCATCCTTGAAAGCCTCAGAGGAACTTACTCTTTGGTGGCAGTAAAGGTATGAATGGCTTCACACACAAAAGCGTCTTTTAGTCAGCTCAGCTCAAGCTGCTTGACAGTTTGAGTGTGTGGAAGTTGCCTTAAAGCATTGGAAGCTGGCTGGCTTTTCTATCCTTGGCAAGGTATAATCTATACAGCTATAGCTACTGCAACAGTGATCAATATGAAAAATGTGCAAATCAATAATTCCAGGTGTTTACTAATGTGAAATGAAGGGGAGAGTTGATTGCCTAAACACTTGCCATAGTCTTTGTTTTAATGATACCCTGGACAGTGGCTACAACAGCTAAACACAGCAGAAAGCCAATCTGCATAAAGGCCCTTTAGAGGTTCTCACAATAACTGCAACAGTCCACTCACTGAAGACCCACACACACTGCCTAATCATGTACCAGAAGGAAATCAGTGCCTATCTGCTCCTTCTCTGACTAGGTGCAAAGCAGTAGCATTAATCCTAATCTGGCTACTAAGACGCAATTTTCAGGCTTTTCAGTGAATGCTCTTTCTTGCCTAGTAACTGAGCAAAACCACTAATCCCGAGCTGAGAAGCACTTCCTAAGATCTCCAGTAATTGGCAGTTTAGTCCTATATGGAACAAATTTTAAACGTATGATGGGGAAAAAAAAGGATTAGTACTCAATATTGAAGTGCGCATTAAGTGAGTTGGATGATATGAAACAGAGACTAACTCATGCATTAAGACTTTATGAGATAAGACTAGGAATAGCTTTGAAAGCTAAATTTGCAGTAAGGATTTGCAGCTCATAAGCCACTAAGTTTAAAAGCACAACAAGGACTGTACGTGTGAGTGGAGAAAAACATCTCCAGCAAAGAATCAAACAATGATTTTTCAAGTAATGCAGCCCTCTCTTGAATATTATCAGAAAACTAAGCTAAAACTACACACTCTGCATAGCTCTCAATCTCACATGGCATGGGCAGTGCAGTGGTGCAATGGTTAACATTGCCGCCTCACAACAAGAAGTTCTCCAATTTGATTCTTGGTTGGGGTGCCTTCTGTGCAGAGTCTGCATGTCCTCCCTGAATTTGCATGGGTTTCCCCTGGGTACTCCAGTTTCCTCCCACATCCCAAAAACGTGTCTGGAGCATTCACCCCGGGTCTCCGCTAAAAATAGGCTCTGTCCTAGTCAGAATTTCCCAGTCAACAACTGTTAAATAAATAAATAAAATCTCCAGATGTGGAACAGTGCCTCTCATAATGTGGAACATATGGGTAAAATGTGGTAAATGTGCCAACTTCAGCTAGAAAGCTCACATGCTTTTTAAAGTGTATTACTTTATACTTATAGTTATTTTAATGAATTAATATAATTCAGTGTATTATTTACTATGGATTTCAGTTAAAAAAAATTCTTAACACTGAACATCTGATAGACCCTTACAATGTGGAACTACAAGGAACATGGCATTTTATTACTCAAAATGAGGAACATTGCTTGTAATGAGTGTGACAATGTGAGGTATTGCCAGTTATGCCAGGGGAAATAAGACAGTAGATGTGTAACATTTGCCAGTACAGATAGCTGGAATTTTGTAAAGAACTGTATGTCATTTGTATATTAAACATATTTGCACAGATGCTTGTGTTCAAAAATATATTTGAAAAGCTGCTTGTGTTAAAAATGTATCAACAGTGTGTCCTGCTGGACAGAAAAGAAATATACATTTATATCAGACTGTATAGTTCTAAATAGGATAGTGGAAGAGAAGAGGTTAATCTCAGTCCAGCTAACTTTGAAAAATAATAAGAAATGAAATTACTTAACTTAGGCCATAAATATTGCATGTTACAATACTGATTGCAGCCAGAGAATAAATGTGTGTGCCGGAGAATGGTTTATTAGCTCCTATAGGAAGAGTGGAAGTGTTTTATGGTTTAATAACTTCCAGATGCTATAACACATCTCAGCAAAACTCTATTATATGTATGGTAACACATATGTGCTAAATGTTGGTTCAATTTGTAGTCACAGGGGTAGCGTGGGAACCAGAATTCAGATGATCAGATGTATGTGATGCCATTTTGTAATCTGGAATAAAAATGATTTTAATACCAGATGAGACAGAAGTCTCATGGGACTCTGTTTTTGGAATTTGAGAAGGAAGGACTCCTCACCTACTTCATCTTGTCTTGCTCCAATAAGTGAACCAGAGAATAGTAATTCTTTACATCAGTCAGGAAAATATAGTGTTTTTCTGTATCTGTGTGACTCTATTCATCTGTGTTATTTTAATACTTTCGGTGATTGAAACTCTGGTGTTTATTGTAAACAGATATTTAGTATGTTCATGTTCTTTTATTATTAAATATATTTACATTTTTCATTGTGGCTGGTCCGTTACAGAATATTTTAAACTTTGACAGGACTTGCATCTAATTGGTGACATTGTGGCCACTCCTGAAAGCCTTACTGCATTGGTCAAACACCATCATTTGGATTAATATTAATTCACTCAGTATAATTGGGTAGCCTTGTAAGAGCCTTAGAGCAGCTGGCTTTGGAGTATCTGGTGGTGGTGTAACTATCTTATAATCTGAGCAGAAGGGGGCATAACTAGTAAATCAGTGCCAGCCTTTTCCCAGGTGTGTGTGTGTGTGTGTGTGTGTGTGTGTGTGTGTGTGTGTGTGTGTGTGTGTAAATCAAATCTCCAAGACAGTGTGTCAGTCAGCTGCTTGGAGCAGGGACACACAGCACTGATTTCACAGAGTGTGGTAGAGGACTTGGCTTGGACAATTGGCTGAAGACTCAACTTTACAACCGTGCCAGTGGGGAGTCTTACTGGGGACCTGGAGGGTGAAAGAAAGAGAAACCCATACCCCAAACTAAGTGTGTTCCCTGTGTGCTCTTAAGGGAAATTGTGCCTGATGCAGAAAGCTGCATCTGGAAATACTGTGTGTATGTATTTTTGTTCTAGTTGAATGTCCCTCTCCAATGTCAATGGTAAGGATTCAGGCTCCTTCATTACTGGCACAGAATGGGGACATCACGATGAGGTATTGCTCCAGGAAACAAAATAACCAAGGAAAAACAAGTGAAATCTGACGCCCAGGTCCTAAAGTCTACCAAGACCTGTAGTAATTTGTCTACCTCTCACTTAGAATAGACCATCATTTAAATCCAGGGTGACCAAAAACACCAGGCCAAACAGATTACTCAAGAGTAGAATGTAAAAACATAGATTTAAACAAAGCTGAACAAATGCATAAACAGTAACAGACAATACAGAAACAGCTCTAAATTGTTGTACTGTAAGTGCAAACACACAAAAAGAAAGAGACATTTTAATTATGTCCTTGCTTCTTTTCTGAGTTAATTTATTCTATTCTCACCCAAGTCTTGCAAAACTAGGACCCTGGAGACAATCCAGTGCTGCTTTTTGTGGTTAATGGCATATAATAGATGAAAAAATGGAAGCAAAAGACTTCACATGTATACTAAGTAGGTCAGTTAATTTTGTAAGCACTTGAACATTGACTGCAGAGCTATCAATGACCTTAGCTCTTGGTAAAAAGAAAAACATTTCAGAGTCTTAGAAACTATCTCCTGAATTTTGCTTCTTCTTCTTTCGGCTTTTCTCGGTTAGGGGTCGCCACAGCGGATCACCTGTCCGCTCATGATTGGCAGTGGAGTTATACAGTGTCAAGTTGCCAGTCTGGTGCCCAACCTTCCACAGACGGCACACACATGCACGAACTCACACCTAGGGCCAATTTAGTGTGCCCAATCCACCTACAGCATGTCATTGGGATGTCGGAGGAAACCCACACGACCATAGGGAGGACATGCAGACTCCGCACAGAAGGCACCCCAGCCGAGGATCGAACCGGAGAACCTCTTGCTGTGAGGCGGCAACGCTAACCGCTGCACCACTATCTCCTGAATTTTGCTACTACCACCTAAAACATCCATTTACAGTGCACAGGGTCTGGCTGGAGATGCAAACAACTGTCATAAGGATGGCTGCAAATCGCTATGGGACATCCTTGATGACAGAGTTAACCCAAGCAAAGTATGCATCTACATAAAGAGTACAACAACAAGGTCTTTTTATATCATGAACTTGGGCAAAAATGATAAAAAGCCAACATTACAGATCTTTGAGTAACTGCTAAACAGCTCCTAGTTAACATACAGGAACAATCATACAAGCAGTCAGGAATAATCAGGTGTATTGATTTAAAATGATCCTGAAATATTGATACATCACAAGGGCAAGTGCTCTGTGTGTGACATAAACAATGCAAAGAAACCTACATCTACAGATAGTCAAGGAACTATGGAAGAAGTGTAAGGCATGAAGAATCAGTTGTGTTCTTGGTTTGCAAAACATTTTATCATCACTTCTGCAAAAGTCAGTAAACCTGGTATTGGCAACACAGATAAAACTCCTTCTAAGTCATTAATCTATACCACCAAGAAGTATAGGCAGTGAAAACAAGTGGCATGCAGGAGAATATTTCATAGATATACACGTTCCCTGTAATCAGAAGCGATTGTAAAATGATAAATGTATATCCAGCAGTGCATAAGTAAATACAGTGCAAAGGTTATAAACAATATCACTGAAGATGCAAGGGTATTTGGTCAAAAAGGATTTCTCATTGTTTTATCTGAGCATTTATTAGTTAGATAAGACCAACAAGCCAAAATTGCATGTTTCATGGAATGAAGCAGAACTTGGGTCAGGCTAGACAAGCTGGTAAATGACATTCTGTATGCCTCTCAACTTTTTGCTTATAAATTCTGGATAAAGCCACAAATAATGGAGGACACCACCCCAATACCGGGACAACTTTTAAATATTACTCTCATTCACTATAAAAAGTTAGTACAGCAAAGCATTTAGCAAAAAAAAAAATAAATAAAAAAAAAAAAACAAAAAAAAAAAAAACATATTTTTGAACAAAACAAATTATGAAACTTTGATATCCAGCATTACTGACTGACTGTTATCCTTCGTTATTTACCAGAGCATAATAAAAAAAATTGAAGGACAGCAGAGCAAAGATATATGGCAAGATCAGGGACATTCTGCAAAATCAGGGACAACTGAAAGGTATGATACTCATATTAAGAAAAGCTCTGCTTAGAAACCAGGAAATTGTGAATAAGGTAGACAAGAAAACTGGTAAATCGCTAACAGCAAATCATAAGGACTGGGATTCAAAAAGAACCCCAAAGCTGGTGCTATCTGCTGTGGCCAAAAGGAGCATTTTCCATTCTAATGGTAAACAGGATTCAGACATAAGTCTAGCTGCAATGAAGAAAGACTTCCTTATTGGCTAATGTGCAAGTCCCTGAATAGTGTGGTGTTCTATGGAAATTACCTCCGTCGGTCTATGCATCGCATTGGTGCATGCAGACACCCCCCCATCTTTCATTCTCCCACACATACATACACATATATTCTGATACATACAACCACACATGTACCTCTCAAATGTCCTTGACTTTTGACTCTTAACTGCTTTGTCCCTGGTAACTAATGGACCATCAGTGTCGGTAACGAATCCCAGACATTGGTGTTTTATACTCTTTGTTGTTCAGAATAAAATGGTCTGCTTCTGCTGCAAAACCTCTTCTATTACATTTTTACATGACTGGATAATAATGTAAGTACGTCCCTGGTGTCGTTTGCTCCTCCCCCAATACTATTTATTGTTCCAAAAATGCTTTGTGATGCAAAACCTGTTGTTCTATTAACTTTTTTATTTGACTTGGAGTAATATTTAAAAGTCCCCAGTGTCTAGTGTCCTCCATCAATATTACTATAGGCTTTGCTTACTAGTTTAGGGAAGAAGAAGGGGAGCCAGCCCCCCACATATGTGCATGCTTGTGTGTGTGTGTATATATATATATATATATATATATATATATATATATATATATGTATAAACACACACACACACACACACACACACACACACACACACACACACACACACACACACACACACACACACTCACTGTACATCAGACCCTCAGCCTCACTTTATCACACTCAAGCAAGAACGCACTTACTCATTCATATATATATGTATACGCATATACACACACACCTTTCTCTATGTATCCCCTAAATAAAACTCCCTTACTTGCAATCCCCAGAAAGAGACAGAGAGACATGAGACTGAGAGGCGCACACACACATACTCACACAAGACTGCTCATACCTCTGCAGATAGATACAAACACACACACACACCACCACTTCCTCTCCAAATATACTTACCTGATCTTAACTTTCACATGGTCTTTCCTACTGACTACAATGGGGGGGGGGGTGCAGATTCTTGGCTGTGTTCATTAATATGGCTGGCTATGCTAATTTACATCGCTGAGAGATTCTCTGAATTGCTTGGTCATGTAAATCCTTTAATGCAGGGAGTTATAGGGGACAGCAGACAGCTTTTCCCCTAGAATGCCTCATTAGTTTCTAGCATCCCCATGTCCCCATCCCCCGCAGTGACAATGTAGAATCACCATGAGGGGCCTGCCTCTGAATCGGAAAGTGCCTCCACCAATAGCAGCAGCTTGTGTTAGGGCTTGACAGTAGCCCCTTCTGAATTTCAGGCAAGATGTTATGCAGCTAAACCTAATATTTCAGCCTGGGGCTGCTTCAAAAATTACCACAATTATTACAAAGAAAAATCTAAGTTAAGAACCATAAGTACGCTACAACTTCATTAGTTTAATATCAAAAAGCCCTGTGGGAAGTACCATGACAACAGAAGCTTGGAATTAGCACAGACAAATAAATAAACTATAATGGCTTTGAGTGATTCGGAGAAAGTCCAGTTCACATCTGCAGTACCCTATGACAGCAACATCTAGAACATACTGCAAGCAATGAAAACATTGCAACCTTTTAAATAACTACTGAACTCTGGCTTCATAAAGAATAACAATAAGAACAGATCAGTCCAAGAATATGCAAACAGTCACTAAGCATCAAACTATCCTGTACATGCACAAAAACACAAGTAAGATAACACTATGAAAATAAAGTGACTTATAATGACTGTTGCCATTCATATAATTTCCTTACTCAAATCAGTAGTCATTTACTGCTATCAATGGTATATTAACAAAGTTACAGTAAGGCTGCTCAGAGCTAGTATTAGGCTAATAGGGCCTGTTCCTTCAGGGAGCCCCGCACTAGGCTGTGACAATGTCATTATACCTTATGTGGTCCACCACCTGCCTTTGAGACACTACAGCAAAGTACAGAGAATTTTCTTACTGGTAGTCTTTCTTCTGCGGTAGTTACAAGTCTTGTTAGTGGAACAAACATCACCTCTTCTTATGCACTGCACTAGTATCTAGTCCGGTATTAGTAAACTGCAGATTCACACCTCCTGTTTGGTTCACTGTTTCAACAGCTCACATTCCCATAGAAGTCAGTTGCTGTTACTGAGGGTTCAACACAGTTTTCAACTCAAAACTAAATCACTCCATTTACTGTCTCAGAGGATAATAATACCGGGCTGAACCTGAAAACTGCTAAAGAATTACAATGTTTTCTTTTGCTTGTCTTGCTAGTTAGGCATGTCCAGATACAGAAACAGGAGATGCCGGACCTGGGGGCAATCCCAGGACTTCAACAGATATTTTTTGTCATAAAACATTTTAAAACAGAAGTCAACAAACACATTTTTTTCATTTTAATTCCTTATAATAGTACATATTCCTGCTACTTAATCAGAACTATTCTTATGACCTGGAAACCGGCAATTGAAGTTGGGGTTGGAGTGTTAAATGGTGGAATCAGCTTAGGGGACCATCTCACCATGGCCAAAACTAAGCCCTGCAACTGCTAGAACTGGCCCGGAGGCTGTTTATAATAATACTGTGTTTCATACAGCATTTCTGTACTTTCTTCTGTGATTGGAATTCAGTGTTAACTTCTGCTAATTCTGTAAAATAATTATAAAGTGATTAACAGGATTAAACCATTTTTTTTGTTATTTCTACAGTTCTAAACAATAAATACTCTTTCTTCTGAAATGTGTTTCAATGAAAATTGCAAAATATGTTATGCACTGCAATCATGTATTATTGGAGGTTTTTTTTCCCCATATCTCCACTAAAATGGACTACAACATGGCCGGACAGCCCAATATCAAAACCTGCATTTACAAATAAGCAAAAATTACAGCAGTCGTCATAATGTGAAGGAGTGCTGTGTAGCTGGACAATACAGCACATTCATTAGCTCTGTAGTCTAAAGAGACTGTATCATAAGGTTAAACCCTGCAGTTGGTACGATTGCTAGTCTTACTATTAAACATGCATAAACTGTCTGCAAACAAAGCGATGCATCTGTAGGGAAAAATATTAATAGAGAAATCCCATAGCAATGTATGCAAAAACTGACCACGATGGACCTGTAAAAAGGTCTAACCTGCTAAACTGTGATGATGAAATCTACATTCTAAAGAAAATTATTTTAAAAAATTTGAGAAGCAATTTCTATCTTGCATACTTCAAATCAGATGATGCAATGGAACTAACGCGTGTTTTCTATATACTTCTCATGCATTATCAACAATGGAAATCTCCCACTGATACGGAAAGACCCCTTCTAAGGCTTGCAGCATCAAGGGGGGTCATGGTGGCTCATGGTTAAAATGTCTGCCTCAAAGGTCCAGTGCCTGGGTTTAATCTTGACCTCTAGCCACTGCCTTTAACAAACTGCATGCTCTCCCTGTATGCGTGCAAAAGTACAGTTTTGTACCTACCATAAATGTAGATGTTCGAGTGTAAACCCTGCTGCAGTTATTACACTTGGGTTATCCTGCCGTCAGGCAGTTCCCCAGTCGGCCTGAATTCCAAAGTCTTGGTCTGGCATCGGTTGCTGTCACCTCCTCCCTGACGTCAGTGCGACAGGGGTATATAAGATGCAGCCGATGCCATTTTCTTCAGTTTTTCTTGCCCCAGATGTCAGGTGCCTCCAAATAGGTAGGCAATTCAAATTGCTAGTAAAATATACAAAAGAAAAGCAAACAACCATTTTTAGTTACCAGCAAATACTCCCCATAGGTAATAAAGGGTAGATGTCCTAGGTAAGTACCAGAAAGTAAGAGGGGAAGGAGGGAGGGTAACCTGGACTGCAGCAGTGTTTACACTCGAACATCTACATTTATGGTAGGTACAAAACTGTACTATGTTCATCGTGTTACACTGCTGCAGCCATTACACTTGGGTGAAATCCCAAAGCTGAGGTAGGGAGGCTGGATCTATAACTCATTAGAGGTGGCTATAAGGCCCTGCAGTACAGCAGTGGCGAAGCCAGCTCTGGATTTGGAGTATAAAGGCAAATGGTAATGTTTGGTGAAGGTATGCACAGAACTCCATGTTGCTGCTTCCAAAATATCCTTGGTAGGTACTCCTCTGAGGTAGGCAGTTGAAGTGGATATTGCCCTGGTGGAGTGAGATCTAATGCTGCTAGGTAAAGGTTTCCCATGGTGGGTATAGCAAAAACGTATACAGTGAGCTATCCATTTTGAAATAGTCTGCTTTGAAATGGCTTTTCCCTGTGCTCCTGCAGCGTATGCTGCCAATAATTGCTCAGATTTTCTGAAAGCTTTGGTTTTGTCCAAATAGAAGCGTAACTGCCCGTGAATGTCCAAAGAATGTAGTAGTCTTTCCCCTTTGTTCTGTGGTTTTGGATAAAAAGTTGGCAAGTGAATAGTTTGGTTTAGAGCCACACTCGATACCACATTTGGCATAAACGTAGGGTTAGTTCTTAAAGACACCCTCCCTGTCCTGGTGGAAGATGAGGAAAGGTTCCACTGCCATTAGTGCCTGTAATTCTGAAACTCTTCATGCTGATGTTATTGCCAGCAGCAGAGCAGTTTTATAAGAAATGTATTTTAATTCTGCTATGTTAGCTGGCTCAAAATGAGGTAAAGTTAATTTTTCCAAAACAAAGTTGAGATCCCAAGTTGGTGTAGGTGCTCTACGGGGCGGTCTTAGGTTCTTAGCCCTTCTGAGGTACTGTTTGAGCAAAGGATTAGAAAAAAATTGGTGGATCCATGTTGTAATGAGCAGAAATAGCTGAGGCGTGGATCTTGATGGATGAAAAGGAGAGGCCCTTGTCCAGCATCTCAGTTAAGTATTGAAGTATCTGAGGAATATTTGGGACAAGAGGGTCAAGGCTGTGCGCTTGGTTCCAGGCACAGAATCTCTTCAATTTTTCCAAGTAGGCTTTCCTGGTGTTAGGCCTTCTGGCCTCCAGAATGACATCCATAACAGCTTTGGAGAGAGGAATTGCTTGCCTGACTAAGGAATTTTCCATGCAGCTAGATTTAAGGTCTTTAGCTGGCTGAGAAGTATCTGATTGTTGTGCTGTGTCAACAGCTGTGGGATTTGAGGCAAAATCCAGGGTGGTTCTTGTGCTAAGTTCTTTAAGATTGGGTACCAGTGCTGGCGTGGCCAGTCTGGTGCAATCAGGATCATCTTTGGCTCTTCCTGCCTGGCTTTTACGAGTACCTTTGGAAGGAGAGATAAAGGAGGGAAAGCGTATACTTGTAGTTTTTTCCAGCTGAACGAGAGGGCATCCACTTTCCATGCTTGTGGATGGTAGCTCCTTGTGCAGAATTTCTGTAATTGACAGTTCATTGGGGATACAAATAGATCTATGTCCGGGCTGCACCATTTTTGTGTTATCATTCTGAATATTTGTGGGTCCAATTTCCATTCGTGGGGGTCCATGATGTTTCTGCTTTGGTCGTGTGCCAGTGTATTTTTCTCTCCTGGCAGGAATTGTGCTTGCAGATGAACTTGGTAGTTTAGAGCTGTGTTCCACAAGGTCATGGCTTGTCTGCAGAGGGGGTAGGAGTGTTTGCCCCCTTGCTTGTTTATGTACCACATAACTGTGGTGTTGTCTGTCTTTAGTAGTAATTGTCCTGGATGCAGCAGGTCCTTGAAAGCTATAAGGGCATTTTGTACAGCTGGCATCTCTTTTTGATTGATGTGGAGATGTCTTTGCTCTGTGGGCCACTAGCCCTGGATACATTTTCCTGCCATGTGTGCTCCCCAGGTGTAATCCGATGCATCTGTTGTGTCTGCCTGGCTGTGGATTGAGTAAAAGGCTGTCCCTTGTTGAGGTGACAAGCTTGAGCCCACCACTGAAACTCCTGCAGCAGGCAAGGAATTAGTGGTATAACTGTTTCCAAATTTTGACAGCGTTGAGACCATACACTCTTTAGGTACCATTGTAGTTTCCTCATATGCAGTCTGGCATATGGAATTAGTAGTATGCAAGATGCCATGTAGCCCAAGGCCTGCAGAATTTTTCTTGCAGGGAGTTGGGTCTTTGTTGCCATTAAATGAAAATACTGAGTCAGTTTGTCCTTGCTTGTCTGGCATGAGATAAGCCATCTGGGCTGTTGTGTTTAAGCTGACACTCAGGAATATTATCTGTTGTGAGGGCACTAGTTTTGATTTCTTTTTGTTTACTGTGTACCCCAGGCAGCTTAATAACTGTTTTACGTATGCCAGATGCTTTAGAAGAATGTCCTTGCTCTCTGCTTGGATTAGGCAGTCGTCCAGGTATGGGTAAATTTGAAATCTTTTTTGCCTGCAAGATGCAATTACTGGTGCCAGGCACTTTGGGAAAACCCTGGGCGCAGTAGATAAGCCAAGGGCAGTGCAGAGAATTGATAGTGCATTGAACCTGCTAGAAATCTGAGGTATCTTCTGCAGTTTTGTCTGATAGAGACATGCAGGTATGCCTCTTTGAGGTCCAAAGTCACGAGCCAAGCTTTCTTGCCCAGCATGGGAAGAAGCTGCTGTAGTGTCAACATTTTGAATTTCAGAACATCCAGGTAAGTGTTTAGAGAAGAAAGATCCAGAATGGGTCTCCAGGCTTTGCCCTTTCTGGGAACCAGAAAGAGTCTTTAGTAAAATCCTTGTCCTTGCTCCTGTTGTGGCACCTTTTGAATAGCTCTCATGTCCATGAGTGCTGTAATTTGTTTTTGAGCCTCTGCCCATTGATTTGGTGGCAGATTTGGCATTCCTTTTAACCTTGGCAGAGTGTGAAAGTGTAACCTGTAATTTTGAGATACAATGTTGAGAACCCATTTGTCTTTGATGATGCAATGCCAATTGTGATAGAAAAGTGCCAGTTTTCCTCCTAAAGGGGCTGCCAAGAGAGAGAGCTGTTTGGCAGCTGCAATGGAAAGTCATTGAGGCTGCTTTTTATAAGGTTGAGGCCTGTCTTCCCCTTCATTCTGGCCTGGTGTACCCATTGTTGAGGCCTGTAAGGGCCTTGTGCCTGACCTCTACCTCTTGGACGTCTGTATCTGCCCCTTTGAGGTCTGTCTGTGACTGGACAGGACCAATTCTTTGTTGGCCAATTTCTGCTAAAACGAGGAGGCTGAACCTGTAAGAATTCTTTCACTGTTTGCATTGATTTTGCCTTATCCTCCATCTTCTTTAATACCTCCTCTGCCTTAACTCCAAACAGCACATCCCGCTGCAAAGGTGCATCCAATAATTTGACCTTAACATGATCTGGTAACGTAAATTCTTTTAACCAAGCATGCCTCCTAATGACAGAGGCTGTAACTCCTGCTCTACAGGAAGTCTCTAAGGAATCAAACCCACATTGCAAAGTATGTTTTCCCACTTGTTCAGCTGCATGCAATAAATCCTGCATTTCTTTAAAATTAGGAGGATCTGAATCTGGAAGCATCTTTTGTTTCAACTGAGACATCAAAAATTGCTGCTATTTTAGCATGTGAAACTGGCAATTCAAGGCTCTCATTGCTAAAGGTGCAGACGTATATACCTTCTTTCCCCATCTGTCTAATGCTCTGGAATCTCTATCAGAGGGAACTGGGTTTTTTGCTGATGAGGCCTTAATCACCTTGGGTCCCTGAGAAATAGTTTCAGGGTCAGCAACAGGGCTTTTGTACAGAAATTTGTGAGAGTCAGGGACTCTGTAATATCTATCAGGTTTAACTGGGGCTGGGGGTAAGGAGTCAGGGTTTAAACTGGATTCAGTGTACACATCATCCACAATATCTAAAACTGGCGGGATAACAAGGGGTCTGTGTTGAGGCAATAAAAGGAAGTCTCTGAGCCTTTTCTTGGATTCGAAGTAATCCTGGCCTTCTCAGTGGAAATGTTCCCTCATGGTATGTAAGGTTTCCCCAAAGGAGTAGTCCTCAGGCAGAGAGGCTGATGGAAATGATTCCTCAGCATCAGAATCCTCATAACGGGGTAAAGAATATCCTAGGTCTGAGGATGAGTCTGAGGAAATGGATACCTGGTCGGAAGATTCATAGTCTGAAAACACCCTCTGCAGCTGTGGATTGCTCAGCCCCTTTGGTTCCCTCTGTAGGGTTAGGATCGGAAAGCTGAAACCCTAGTGTGTCCGAAGGCCCAACCAGCTCCACGTGGGAGTCGGAGGTGGTCAGTGGTTCTGTGGAAGCGGTCGTCAGGGGCTGCGTAGGTGCCTTGCTGAAAACCAGAGAACCGGCGACCGGACTAGAAGAGGCCTCGTCGTCAGTTTTGGGCCTCGGATGCTTGTCCTTGCACTTTTTATGCATTCCGGTCGTTGGAAGTTCCGACGGCATGGTGTAATTGAATTTTCTCCCAAAATAATGTCGGGCAAAATCAAACCGACGTTTAATAGTGCGCTTGTTAAACCTAGCACAAAACCGACAACCAGTGACGTCGTGGTCAGGGCCTAGGCATGGAATACAATAGGAGTGGAAGCCCTTATGAGGTATTTGCTTCCCACAAGAAATACAATTATTAACTTTTACTGACATCGGTCTGAGGCAAGAAAAAGTTTCCCCAATGGGGTACTTAGCTTTTTTAGAAGACTTCGGTTCTGGATTCGGAATGAAAATCTCCGGAGTCGGCCGACTGGCACTTGCGAACTGCTTCTGCTTCGGGCACCGCGCTGCAAGAAAGACTGAAGAAAATGGCGTCGGCTGCACCTTATATACCCCTGTTGCACTGACGTCAGGGAGAAGGCAACAGCAACCGATGCTGGACCAAGACTTTGGAACTCAGGCCGAATGGGGAACCGCCTGACGGCAGGATAACGCAAGTGTAATGACTGCAGCAGTGTAACACGATGAACATCATTCAGTTTTCCTTCATATCTTAAAATCATGCTGGATGATTAGCTACTGTAAATTAAATATAAAAGGTATAGATCCTTGCCCTTGTGGCCTGGATCATGGTTCTAATAAAATTATTTCTTTTTTGCCTGCTTGATTAATACATGTGTAAATTAAATGAAAAAGCCATAACTGCAGACACAATATAGGCTTCAGAGGTCTGAGTTCATCTTTTACAACTTTCTAATAAGAAGTAAGTGCATGGTCATATACCCTCATCTTCTTACGCTCACATCTTCAGAGTTTAATCTCACTCAGGCTGATTCCCAGTTTCTGATATACCAGAACTGATAAAAATAGACTTCAGACTATTACATCACAGACCACTGGTCCTTCTTTAGGCTGCATGTGGCCATACCTGCATCACTCTGCCTCCAGAAACCCCAGCTCCACAGCCCTGCAATAGCTCTGCTGCCATCAGAACCCTTCCGATATTTGCACCTATCCTCTGGAAAATCTAAACTTAACATTTTATTAGGAGTATTCACAAGGATTTTAATCACCTTCACACCTATTGCGGTTAGTTTTATAATGCAACCTTACTTATTAGAGCTCCCAGAAACCAGGCTAAAACCACCCACCATAGCTTTCCAGGCATCTCAGTTTCCACAAAGCTGATATGCTTCACCAAGGGCATGAATATGCTTTGTATGCATTACTGTTTTGTGCGATTTTGGTTGCTATCTGCTTATTCTGATTGCTGGGCTCATTTCTTTGTATTATATTCTTTAGTCAAGGAATATTACTGGATGTCAACTTTTCATCCAATAACTCAGGTTCTTGAGCAATCCATTCTGGTAGCAGAGGTATGTTAACTAGTTTATACTATTTCTAACCCTTGGCAACTCAAATGTTTCTCCAAATGCTGTCGTCTAAACTCATAATAAATGTGTTAATCATTTTTTCAGGCATTGTTGATTACAAACAAAGAAAAAGGATGAATTCCAGAATATAGTCATAATCCACCAAGCTAGCCGTGGATGAAACTACCCTGCTTTAGACAATTAAAGACATCTTACTGCCATCATAACCCCTAATATTCCTAAGAAATGCTATATCTTACTGAGTATAAGGAGTCTATTTATACCTTTACCTCCTAGGTACAGAGACCTGTGTAGTGTTCAGGCCTGTTTAAAAAGGCTATATAGACTTAGTAACAGAATAGTTCTGTATTGTTTTATTTTATTTATTTATTTTTACTGGAATGTTCCATGGAATCTTTTCAACCATGAAGCCTGCCATAAGGGGCAATAAAAATATACAGACAGTTTATTATGGAAAACTGGTCAGCCTATTTTCTGAGGAAAACAGAGTACTGACAAAGAACTAATGAAGACACAGGGAGAGCATACAAACTGGAAGTCATGACTGAACATGGAACTGTGAAGTTTACCACTTAGCCAGCATGCTACATAAATTCTTTTCTTAATGGAGTATTAAAACGTACATAGGATGCACAGAATTTGAAAACTGTGTGTGCATGTCTGGGTTCTATTTAAGAAAATAGATAGAAAATTACCTCAGAGAATGGTCCCTACAGTGCAAAATGAATGACAAGAACTCAAACCATTTCCAGTAGTGGTCTACTTCCATAAAAAAGTTAACATGCAGCACGTATCATTCCATTTTGTTTGTTTCAGAGTGTGAATGAAGTGGGCACTGTTGCTAGGTGAGATAGTCACATCTCAGCAGGCAGACTATGTTGCAGAACCCTAATGTGTTCAAGATCAAAGCAGACAAATACATGAATAAGTTCAGTATTGAAACCTGCTGCGTTGCATCTCACAATAGGAGCAGAAGGCAGTGTACTGTCTGGATGAGTCATATGTTAGTGAAACTAATGAAGAGATGGCTAAGAATGAAATATAAACAGTCTCTGAATACAGAAACATCGTTTTCAGGCAAACAAAACTGTGCCATCCATATAAAGACATGTATTCATCTCTCACTATGCATTTCAACAGTTATATTTTTACCTTAAATAACCTTTGCTCCCCATATCAGAGAAATAAGGCTAACTGAAAATAATGGTCATGTTTTATATATATAGATTTATATATATATATATATATATATATATATATATATATATATATATATATACACACATACACACACAACAAATTATATGCATTTTATATATATATATATATAAAATATAAATATATTACAGATTCTGTTTTAGTCTAAAAAACAGGAAGACTCAGGAGAAGCATAGTTGCGGTTAATCAACAACAGAACAATATAGGCTAGGAGAGGTTCTGTATACAGTGTACCACCAGATGCCAAATGCTTCAGGTAAATTCAAGCAATATGTTTATTACGATTAAACATTGAAAATGTAAACAATTTATGGAAAAATAAAAGTAACCGGAGCTCCATGTTGAATGAAGTTTACGGACGTTTTTTTTTTCCAGGCAGCTAAGATCTGCAATGGGTTAGAAATCTGTGGCATACTGGAAATCAGAAGAAATCAAGAAAAAAAATCCTTGGCCTTGTATATGAATGAAGCAGTACTGTGACCCCACCCCCCCATGCACTTGATATGGAATATACATGGTGAACAGGGGACAACAGATACTGCAAAATCAACAAGCAATGCTCTCTTCTTACACTATCTAATAGATATTGGATGGGTGTGATGCCTTATCATCCCAAAATGTGAAATGCAAAGTGACAGTTAGCTTAGGGGTAAATTAAAGGAACAGACCTGAACAAAGTATCACTACTTTTGGCTCTTCTCTCTCGCTCACTCTCTCTCTCTCTCTCTCATCGACACATTGCAGTTTCTGGAATGTGCAGTGAGAAAGGGGATCCCTGCTGAAATGCAAAGACCTGCACAGGTGTTACCAATCTGATATAATTTTAATTGGTCTTTTTTTACCGATGCTTAAGTCAGAAGGGCAGACAATATTTTTCAGCAGGAAAGAGGGTTTTGTCTGTGAAGCAAAAATTTAGGATAGTCTTGCATGCTCACTTCACCCCAACCCAAAAAAAGTCATCTGAACGGGACATGCCATGAAAAGCTTTTCACCTGTTGCTGAAGTCTGTAAACTTCAGACTGAAATGTCTTCCACTATATACTTCAATGACTGCTGAAGTAGGCCTAATCTTCACGAACTAAGTGTGTTCCCTATATGCTCTTAAGGGAAATGGTGCTTGATGCAGACAGCTGCAGCTGGAAATACTGTGCATCTATTTTTGTTCCAAGTGAATGTCCCTCTCCAGTGTCAGTGGTGAGGATTCAGGCTCCTAATTTACTGGCCCAGAGGGGGGACATCATACTAACAATGACAAAGTATTACATAATATGAATGTAAAGTTGTTTTCCATAATGCCAAGAGCACTGAAAATGGTGCTCCTTTACCATTACTCTGTCTCTGTTCATAGGTTGATACTAGGCTATCTGCCCTAGGGCATTTATAAGCCTAGCCAGAGTGTGTTTGGCTTTCGCCACCCTTTTAGATTAGTTGACTGTGCCTCTGTATAGTAGGTCACAGAAGGTAGCCCTTTTAAGGCTAGTTTACTGCACCTCTGTCAAGCAGGAACACAGAAGAGATCCCAGGGGTAAACTTACGATCTCCCATCCACTCGTCAAGATTTCTCTTGAAGAGGGTCAGTGAGGGGCTCTGCCGAACATGGATTGGGATTTTGTTCCAGAGTGAGAGGAGCCTCTGGGATATGAATCTGTCCCTCCAGCATGTCCTATTTATTTCTGTGCTGAGGTTCAAGTCCCTGGATTGTATAGCTCTAAGGGATTTGGATTTACTGAGGTGAAGCCTGTCCATTAATTCTGGGTTGGACATGGCTTTATACGTCAGACACAGATCGCCTCTGAGTAGGTGGTACGCAACTGAGTAGAGCTTGAGTTTCTTTAGCCGAACTGCATAGGGCATCTGTTTGAGCCCCTTGATTCTCTTGGTGAGGTACTTTTGGGGTCTTTTCAGTTGCTGCAGGTGTCTGGTAAGGTACATCCCAAATGGGGCATTGTATTCAATTATGGGCCTGATAAGTGATGAGTAGAGGGGCACAATGACCTCTCTTGATCTAGATGTTAACCCTTTTGTGATAAGGTGGGCTATATAGAAGGTCTTTCTAACCACTTTGGCAACGTGATTGTCAAAGGAGAGATTGCTATCTACTTGGGTCCCCAAGTCCCTAATTACTTCTTCCGTACTTAATGGATTACTACCTATGTGGTAATTTGTGGGCACTTTGTTTTTCCCAAAGGGGATGACTATGCACTTTTTGGCATTTAGCTTTAAGTCATGGCTCTGGCACCAGTTATCCATCTCTGTGAGACCCTTTTGTAGAACGCTTGTGTCAGCCGGAGAGTCGATTACGACACCCAGTTTGCAGTCATCTGCGAACTTGGTCAGCCATAGCCCACCTGTGTTAGCCTGCACCTCAGAGAAATATATACCGAATAAGAGAGGTCCCAGGACTGAGCCTTGTGGGACGCCACTTGTAACTGGTTTAGAGTCGGACATGGCACCTGCTATTCTGACCATGTGAGTTCTATCCCTGAGCCAGTTTGCAACCCATCTTGTGACATAGGGGTTGATATTTAAGCTAGTGAGCTTATTTATGATGCCTGAGTGGGGTATTGTGTCGAAGGCTTTTGTGAGGTCCAGGTAGGCTGTGTGGACTACCTTCCCTTCATCTATGGCTTTGGTAACTGTTTCAAAGAAGTTGACCAGGTTCAAGAGGCAATATCTGCCCTTAAAGCCGAATTGAGTAGGATCCAGTGTCTGGAGGTTCCCAAGGTCTTCATTTATGATTTCCATGATGATATGATCCATAGCTTTGCAGACCAGGCTAGTCAGGCTTATAGGGCGATAGTTTCCGAGGTTTGTTGTGGCACCACCTTTGTGGAGTGGGACCACTGTTGCTGTATGCCATTCCTTGGGTACATATCCTCTAGTAAGGCTGAGACTGAGCAGTGACTTTATATGAGGGTTTAGTTCTTCTTGGAGCTCATGTAAGACGCAGCCCGGGAAACCGTCTGGTCCCATTGATGCTGTGTTTTTTGCTTTGGAGAGGGCAGCTCTCACCTGTGAATCTGTGATCTCAGGAAGGCTACACTCTGTTGGGATAGACATTTGCTCTTTTGGGGGGGGGGTTTGGCAATGTTGGCAATGTCTGTGGGTTCAGTGTATTTTTTGTCATTTTGTACTAACTCGAAGCATATCTGGGAGTTGCCTCCCAGGTTTCTGACATAACTAAAGAAGGCCTTGTGATTATCTTTAGTGTCTTGTGCAATTTTTCTTTCGAAGCTGGCCTTAGATGATTTTATGAGGGATCGTAGTTTTTTGCTAGTACTGATCAGAGACGCCTTCCCTTTTTGGGATTTTGCTCTATCATGTAGTAGCTTTCTCCTTCTGTTGTATAGCTTATTTATGGCCGGGGTCCACAAGACAGGTCTCCTGCCTTTGGAGGGGTGAGTCTTGGTTTTATTTGGGATAGCATGCTCCATGCATTCCTGTAGGTGTCCATAGAATGCTTTTGTAAAGGATTCTGCATTTTGGGCTGTATTTTCCACTGGCCCGGGGGCTTTGAAGGATTCCACCTCGGTTTTGAGAAGTGTGAAGTTTGCCTTTGAGAAGTTCTTCACCGTGGTTTCCTTGGCTAGGGGTGGGGACAGAATATGGATGTCCAGTGAGATTAGTTTATGGTCTGATCTTATCAATGAGGGGTATACCTCTGGTGTGGAACATAGAGACTCCATGTTGGCGATGACCAGATCCAATATGTTTTCCCCTCTTGTGGGAGTGGTGACCAGTTGTTCCATAACATTTGAGTTTATAAATTCTAGGAACCATTGGGTGAGGGTGTCTGGGCTTGAGTAGTTTTCCCAATCAATGTCTGGGTAGTTGAAGTCACCCAATATAATGGTGTTTGGAGAGACCTTCATATTCTCCAGTGTTCTCAGGAAAGCCGAGTGAAGTTCCTGTGTTTGGGAGGGTGGTCTGTAGCAAGCTACAAACTGAAAGGCAGTTTTGCCCACTGTTAGTTGCACATGGATGGTCTCCGATGCTTCGTGCAGTGCCACTAACCTGGAGGTGTGGGTATCTTTGATAAATATGGATACTCCCCCTCCTTTTGTGGTTTGGTCCGAGTTTTGGGGCCAGAAAGCATGGTATGAAGTATAACCTGTTAGTGCTGGGGTGCTCTCAGGAGCCTTGAACCAGGTTTCTGTTACTGCACGGATATCGATATTCTCCATACTGAGGAGAGTCTCGAGTGCGTGCATCTTGAAGTTTAGACTTCTGGCGTTGAGCAGCATTACCCTTAGTTTTTTTTTCTTTGTGTTGTCTATGTAGGTGGGTTTGTCTTTTGAGCCTTGCATAAAAAAGGCACTATGGGGGAGGCAAGAGCCTTTGCCAGTATTCGAAAACCCAGGGGTGACAGGTGCAAGCCGTCCCTAGTGAAGCAACATGGCTTGTCGAGCATGTCATCCCAGGCTGACAGACACTGGATCCCCTTTGAATGACACCAATACTTTAGCCAATTGTTAAAATTGATCATTTTGTCTTTATACTGTGGCATCATTCTTGGTGAGGGTAAGATACTACTCGAGGTCAGGGTCATACCGGCCTGGGCTACATGATCAAAGAGCTGCTCTATGTCTTTTTTCATGTAGTCCAGGGAGGTACATCTCAGGTCATTCACACCAGCATGGACAATGACCGAGTCATATTTGTACTTGCTTTGGAGTGACCTGAGTGCTTGTGTTATGTGGCGGATCCTGGCACCCGACAGGCAGCTTACAGTGACCTTCTCCTTATTCAGCCTGGTGAGTGGGACGTCAGTGTGTCTGACAATAGAGCCACCCTAAGGGCTGTGACTGTGTGGCACACTGACTTTGTGAGCTATGTGCTATGTGGGTATTGTTTCATGGTAGGGGTTGCTTTGGATGTCTGCTTTCGAGGTCTCTGCTGCTTAGGCAGATTTTTATTTAGAGCCTCCGAGTATGTTTTTGTGTGTTTATGTGTTTGGTTTGCTGATGCGATAGGTCTATGTGAGACTGGATTTGTGGTGTGCGTGGTTACCTTCTCCTCCTGACAGGCTGAGCCAGTACTGGGTTGAGAGAGCTTAGCCTCCAGTTTGGCTATATAGTTGCATCTCTCACATATAATTGAGCTTGTTGGGAGGAGGAGAGGGTGGTCTGTATACATAAGGCAGTTGTAACATTGCCTCAAGATTCCCAGATTCACCAGCTGGACTGGAGAATAAACCTGAAAATGACCTTTGGACATGCCTGAATAATATAGGGAGCTACTTATTGACTGATCAGAAAGAACCAATAGGGAGCAAGTGCTTAAAAGGAGTATAAGAGGATGTAGTGCTTAAGTTTGCCTATGAGATTACTTATACACGCAAGTGCAGGGCTTTAGGATGAAAATAGAGTGCTTATTTTGAGATTTAGAGCCGTTCTAAGGGAAAAAGTGAAGAGCAGACTTTGAGGAGCCGGGAATAGTTTAAACCTGTTTAAGTGACGCTGCCCGACGCTGCTCTGCGTGCAAGACCGCACAAAAAGAGAGTTGCAGGGTTTTAAGACAGAGAGATCAAGGAGGTTGGAATTTACCCAAAATGGCCAATAAAACTACAGCTTCTAGGCAGTAAACACTCCTACAGGGACAGGCAGGCTGCTCAGTGTTAACCACTGCCACTTTTTGTGATTGTACCATATGAACTGTAATAAGACTTTCTTCTTTTTGAGACAGCTCTGGTTGCTTAATCACTGGTAAAAACACAACAGAAGCATGCTCATTAGGAAAACTTTACAAAAAAATATGTCCATATAAAACAAAAATGACAGTGGTGGCATACCTCTCGAACTATTGCTCTCATAACAGGGTTTGCATTGGCATGCATTTTCTGAAAGACATGAATTGTGAAACTAAATATATGTCATTACTTACTGATTTCATTCATCTGTGATATGCCAGAAAATCACAATTTTTAGGAGGAACAAAACAAAAATATGAGGCAAAAAATGGGCTGTTGGGAAATATGGAAGACTGAATTGAATCATGGCAGTTAAGCTACAGACTGCTGTGATCAAAAACAAACTTCCACAATTTGTTGAGACTTTTATCTCAAGTATTACTTTCAGAATGCAAACAAAAAAGCTCTACGACACCTATAGACATTACCATTTAGCACAAGCAAAATAGCTGCGACTCAATGCTGTATTACAATACTACACTCACCGACATTTACTTAAGTTGTTCTCAAATGAAATGACAAAGTGAGTAAATACAAGGAGTGGGAATACGGAATAAAGTAGCGGCTTTGATGCCAACATTTTTGGCTATATTACATTTTGAATTCAGTCGCATCACTACATTTAGGTTTCTGTTTCATTTCGACAACATCAATCTATGAAGATAAATAATCACAAGCGTGCATTAGATGGAGCTACATCAAGCCTGTGAACTAAATAACAATAACGTTAACATGTACACGTATGTGTGAGTGTGCTCACACACTTTGTGGATTCTACAACGTGGAGGTCAAATGAAGCTCAAATTTGAAAATTAGAATTCTGTTTTTTTTTATAGATGATGAAATCACCCCCCCATCCCCAAGTACAGATACACACACTCTCACACACACACACACACACACACACACACACACACACACACACACACACACAATCCATTAAAATGGATTCATTACCTGTTCTGTGCTCTTTTCTTTAACATAATGTATTCTAAGGGCAGTATAATTTTTATTAAAGGGGAATGCCCTCTCAGTCTCAGATGATGAAGTTTTGCACTCATTGGCATTTACACTCAATATTTGCAACCTCTGTATACTAGCATTTTAACTGGTTAATTATAGAATGTAAGAGTATCCCAAAGTACATCGTGGTGTAATAGCACCAGAAGTTCAAAAACAGATTTTTTTTTTACTCTTTAGGTGTATAAAAGACTGCTCACTACTTAAAAGCAGCAGTTTACATCTGATTATGAAGAACAGCGTGGACTCCAATTTACCATCCATTATTTCTCTATAGCAGTGTTTTTTCTTTATTTCAAGTGTGATCAAAGAACAATTCATGTAAATAAATGGAGTAAAAAAATGCTAAGTCTAAAATTGGATTAGAAGAGAATTTATAGGTTCATAGGATGACACTAGGCTATTTGCCTGGAGGCCCTTATAAGCCTAGCCAAGTATTTTGCCAATGTTCCCACAAAGTCAGCACCTGTTTCTCCTGTCCAGCAGGGACACAGGTGGGATCATAGGGGTATATTTCTGTTTCCAATCTAGTCGTCCAGGTTCCTCTTAAAGAGGGCTAGAGAGGTACTCTGCTTAACATGGAAAGGGAGTCGATTCCTCAGACAGGGGAGTCTCTGGGATACAAATCTATCCCACCAACAAGTTCTGCTAATGTCACAGACCATTTATTATGAAAATGATGTATGCTTATAAACAGCAGTAGCTATTTACATATTTCAAATTGCATACTTATGTTCATGTCTGTTGTGACAGCTTCTGTACATTCTTGCTGATGTAAAAGGAGTCACAACTAGTACAAGCAACTTTACAGAATCCATGCCAATTGGCTTGGCAGATGGTAATTTTAGTGAGTGCCACGTATGTAAAGGGAAAATCAGTGAAAACCACTTACATTCAGGTTTGCTCAATTGTTATTCTCTCAAGAAGTAACCTCCCTGCATCTCTACCATGATAGGAAAACCACCACACCAACAAATGCATATATAAACCATTTCCATGGACACACAACACTGGGAAAAAGTACATAATTCATTAGTGCTGAAAGTGGGTTCAGTGATAAAAATGGTTCTCACTGAAAGAACCTTTGCAGAACTATCAGACTCCCATTTCATAGAAAATGCTCTCAGTTCTGGAATCAAAAGTCTCTGACTCCTATAGTGGTACAAATGCCCACCAAATATAGACCTATTTAGCTAGTGGTTTAGGGAGATCACATAGAAAGCAACACAATGCGCTTACCCCTTGTAACATTTTCCTTGCCTTTCTAATCACCTACAACATGTATGCCGCGGAAATAAAGAGAATACTAAGTAACAATTAGAAAATTTGCATTGGGCAACCTGAACTTCTTCAGAAAATTAGTAATTCTTCTTGCTTTGTTAACAAAATGGACAATAATTTGAAAGCTTTACTGGGGTTAGACCTTCATTGAACTGTTGGTCTGATTTCCTCTGTGGAACCTGGGTTGTATCCATGTAGCTATGGCTGACAGTTTAGTTTCATTAATTGCAGGCCTTTTTGATTTTTGTAAACTTAAATAGCTCTACATGAGTTATGGACTGGTTTGATGGTAGCTCATACTGAATGCAGGTCAAACCAATCATGGCCACAGACATCATGGCATTAAAAGTGCTCCAAATTTGCGACCCTTAACATAAACCCTTTTTTCCTTATTGAAAGTTATTTTACATCACATATATAACTTCATCTTTTAAAAACACATTTTTTATTTTGACCACAGATTATTAAATTATTTACTACCTATTTTATGATGTCATTTATTATTTTTTTATGACTTCTACCCAGACAACATCTGAAGAAGTCTTGTTATAGTTAGGAAGAAATAGAGGCATTAAACTAGCCATTTTATATATAATTTGGTCTAAAACAGTGTCCTGTAGTACATTTTTGCAGTTACAGTTTTTTTTTAATATTTGCTTTATTTTGAAGTAAATTTGCTTAGAATTACAGCCAAACTTCTGAAATAAGGTGGACACAAACCCTGGAATTTTATACATTTGATTCAAGGTGACAGGGTATACTTCAGGTTCTACTGGTATTTAAGTATGTAATAGCTCTAAGGCCCCAATGATTATATTATACAAGAGCCTTTTATAGCCCTATTATAAAAAGAAAAAAATAAAACATTAAATTTAATCTCACTGTTATAGTGGAAGACCCATTCTGTTTAAGTGCTGTTAAGGCACAAAATAAAGAGTTCTCCTTGATGTCTAGTGTTTCCTCTCCTGATCCTTATTAAATTCCATTAAGGCATAATAATATAAGGTTATAACTTGTGGCTCGAGTTCCCCCTGTCCCACTTATCTGGAGTTGTACTTCATTTCTAGTGCTCCCACCTGACCCACCTATTTGTAGCTACACCTGGCGGCTAGTGGTCCTCCTGACCTAATTTTGTAGGATTTGCTCAGTAGCCTATGGGGGTGTACAGGTATGACAGCCCCCACCAACACCATGCACATTCATACACACAGACACACACACACACACACACACAACCCCCCCACCCTCCAACCACCACTACTGCTAGCTTTCAGGCTACCAACGCACACAGAGACACTCATTCATACATCCCCCAAACACTTCTTGACCACTTAACTCCTCAGCCATCCTCTACCACGGGGGGATGACAGGCCTACCTCATTAGCACACAGCACGGCTGTGGAGACAACCCACTGCAGTGCTGCACTTCTTCACATCACTGCACTGTGGTGGGGCTTTCTTTGAATCAGAAATGGTTACCAAGACATAAACCTTCTGAATCTGGCTCAGCCACATATTCAAAACATTAATAAGAAAATAAAATAAGGTTATTCATAAGAGTGAGGAGACCATGTTTCCTTTAAAGTTTTATCCATAAACATATATAAAATGGACATTGGAAACCCTTCCTCATACTCTTGACAATTTGTATTTACATCCAGTTTCAATCCCTCGCAGTCTGACATGATGAAAGCAGTACACTCAATACTATTAGATGGTTCTACTAGAAATGTTATTGAATTCAGCTCATCTGCCTATACAAAATATCCTTGTCACATTTCACTTTTTCTAATAATCTGTCATTCCATGTACTTAATTGTCATATTTGCAAATAATGTTCTCCTCTAATTTGTCATTTCCATGTGGTTAAACGTTGTGATATGTGACAATAAGTAAATGATTTCAATAAAAACATTTCTGAACTCCACTATATATAAGTTAGCATAAATAGTCTCTTTATAGCATTTTTTTAATATGAACAGTGTTTTGTTTTTTTTGGCAATAAAGACATGCATCTTATTACATCCCCAACACTTGTGACATAGAATTTCCCTCCAATTCTATTATTTATTTAGTTCTGTAATTATTTATTTATGTGGTGCTATACTAATTTGTTTTTGGTGACTGGTAAAGTCTGACTGGGCAGTGCCCTTCTCAGAGGAGGTCCAGGGTGAAAAGCTCCACAAAATTACATGAATATGTAATTGGTAAAAATTTTTACAGTAAAATTTAAAAATAGGTTCAGTTACAATTCACTCCAGTATATTAAGTGGTAACAATTACACAATTCTATAGTATGAAGAAAGAAAATATTTACAAGGTTGAAAATGTTAAGATGGGAAATTATAAGAGTAATAGTTAATATTAAGAATGTGGGGTAGATGAGATAGGGAGAGAATTAGAGGATGAACAGACAGAGCAGAGGAAGGAAATGGATACTCTTTTAGTTAGTAGGTGGAGAAAAAGGTATAGCTAGGAAGTGAGTATACGGATGCATACAATAGTTATATAGCTGGAGGTAAAAAAAAAAGTATAGGATGAGTTCTTGCAATGAAAAAGACTTGGGAAAGACTACAATTTCAAAACCTTGCTCAGTTTAACAAGTAGGGATGTTGTTCCATAGCTTTGACACATAGGTGTACTGATTTACTGATAGTAGATGTTTATTGCTGAACCAAAGGTCTCTAGTAGGTGAGAGTACAACCTCATATCATAGCAAACTTCACTTGTCGCCATACCTCTCTCTAATTCTTAGAGCAAGAAATATGGACAAAGCCACAAATAATGGGGGACAAGGGCCCAAAAATAGGGACACGTTTTAAATATTGGTTTTACAAACTTAGAAAGTTGATAGACTAACATGTTTTGCATTAGCATTAACTTTCTGAAGGATATGAAGTCTGAAATATAAATGCCTGCCATTATTTTCTGACTTCACCCCTGAATTTGCCAGTGATTTGCCAGCAACCACAATTTTATGACACACAAGCCAAAAATATCATGCAAAAATCTGCACATTCTGCAAAAATCTACTCAGTTGAGAGTTATACTTGTCACTTAATACTTCACAAACTGCTATTCAAATACATGATTACTGGTTTCATAAACATTCCCTAGCTGATCAGACAGTATCAGTAAGTCATCATTCCTTAACATCTGAGAAAACATTTTGACACAACTCGTCCCTGGTCCCATGGCGCACAGGAAATAAATCCCTGCCTGCTTCCCAGACAACTTGCATGCTAATGGCAGCAAAAGTGCTCTAAGGACAAGGTGGACGAAGGATGGCAGTAAGGGTCCGATGGTGGCTCACCAGTCCTGGGAAGAGAGAGATGGAGAGAGAGAGACTACTTAGGCTCACAGCAATAGCAGCATTAGAAGCTTGCGAGCTCCATACCGCTAACAAAATACAAACAGTATACATCTGTATTTGGAGGCTCCTCATGCATGGTCATATTCTTCACTGTTGCAGTAGCCTTAGCTATATGGGTAAATTACCATAGCTAACAACATTTGGGAAGAGGAAAGAAAAGGTCCAGGGACCCTGGAGAATGGTCCTAGAAAAGCTTGATCTTGACCTAGAGAAGGAATCACGCTTATAGTACTTTGTAACAGTATGTAGAGAGGACCAAGTAGAAGCTTCTAGAATACTTCTAGAATCTAACCCTTTCCAATAAGCCATAGATGAAGCCAAGGCCCAGGTAGACTGGGCCTCGACTCTGCCTGCAACAAATTTGTCAGGGTGAGTACAGCAAGCCTTAGACAAACATTTGGATAAACTCTCTTTTGACACATGTTATCCATTCTTCTAAGAAATGGGCAATTGATCCAAAGATCTGAAAGAATTAGTTCTGTCAAGATAGTACCTGAGTTATCTGTGGACTTCCAAGCTATACAGTATCCTTTCCCCATCATTTTACATTCAGGAAAGAAAATGGGGAGATAAACACGTTGGATTAAACTCAGAAACTACTAGGTGTAAAAGAACAATTACTTCTCAAAGAAATGCTCTCCATATGGAAAATGAGGTAGGGTTAATTCACCATAACAGCCTGCAACTCGGATACTATTTTTGCAGAGGTCAGTGCAATCAGTACAACTGTTTTCCATGCTAAAAACCTCAGGTCAGCCAGATTATCTGGTTCAAATGGAGCAAGTGTTGGTTTCTGCAAACAAAATTAATATCCCAAGGAGGGGCCTCCAGTTTACTTGGACACCTTGATACAAGATCACTTTCAAGAATGTTTTGAAATGAAATTGCCTTAAAAGAGCAGGATCCATGCACAGACATGCTGAAATGGCCAATAAATGAACCTTAATAGAAGAATAATAAAAGGCCATAGGATAGTTAACAAACAACTACTGTAAAACCAGAGAACAACTAACCCTGAACGGATGCTGGCTATGTTGCTGGTAACAAACAGAAAACCTTTCCCATTTGCTAACATGTGATTTTCTAGTTGCAGGCTTTCTTGCCTCCATTAGCACCTGCTGCACATCCTCAGAAAACAGGTGCTTAAGGAATTATGACCTTATCACCCAGGCAGTCAACTGGAGATGACTGATGTTGAGGTGTATTAAACACCCTGTTCTTGTGTGAATAGATCCATTCTGTGAGGAATCTTGTGGTAATTGCCCCTGGTCATTTACGAAAGAAGGGAGAACCATGGTTGCCTGGAACAGAAGGTAGTCATCACAATGATCTTGCGGAATGCCTTCTGAATCTTCTGAAGTACCCTGAATATTACTGGAAAGGCATACAGAAACATTCCTTCCTGTGCAAAGAAAGTAAAAGGCATTTGTCTTCCAGGCCTTCCTGCACAGAGTCCTGAAACAGAATTTTGCAAGTTGATTGCTCAGAAAGGAGGCAAGCAGGTCTGCTCAAGGAACTCCCCACAGATGGATAAAATCTTGGAAGACCTTCTGATCAAGTTCCTATTCATGAGGGTTTGCCCTGGTCCTTCTCAGCTTGTCTGCCAATAAGTTTAGTGCTGGCACAGTTTTCTTTGTCACTTAATAAACCATTCATATCTAATTTATATTTATTAACATTCATAATAATCAAACCGTTCCCTTTGTCAGACTTCATAGGTTTATAGGTGTGCACTAGACTAATGGCTCTGGAGCCTTTACAAGCCTAGTCCATAGGATTACCCTGGCATCATGCCACCCGACCTTTGTTCCCAGTGCCTCTGTCAAGCAGAGCCACTGGAGTGATCCCCGGGGTGAGTTTTCTATTTCCTATCCACTCATCAAGATTTCACTTGAAGAGGGCCAGTGAGGTGCTCTGTTTGACATGTATGGGAAGTCTATTCCATAGCATGGGCAGTCTCTGTGTTATGAACCTGTCCCTCTAGCACGTTCTGTTGATTGTGGTAATAAGGTTGAGGTCTCTGGGGAGTGTGGTGCAGAGCAATTGGGATTTCTTTAGATGCAGTATTTATAACAGAACTGGGTCAGACATGGCTTTGTAAGTCAAGCAGAGATTGCCTCTAAGTAGACGATATGAGACAGAGAATAGTTGGAGTTTTTTGAGTCTGTCCATATACAGTAAGGGTTTAAGGACTAGGATCCACTTTGTGAGGTACTTTTGCGGCCTCTCCAGTTGCTGCAGGTGTCTAGTGAGGTACATACCAAATGGGGCATTGTACTCGATGAGTGGCCTAATGAGGGAAGTGTAGAGGGAAACAATGACCTCTTTCTTCCTGAATGCAAAATTTCTTCCTGGATGCAAAACCCTTAGTAATGAGATGTGCCACATAAAAGTTTTTTCTGACCACAGTGGCAATGTGGTGGTCAAAAGAGAGGTTTCTGTCTCTTAAAACGCCTTCTGTTTTCAGTGGACTACCATCGATGTGGTAATTCATGGGAACCGGGTTTTTCCCAAAGGGGATGACAGGACATTTTTTGGCATTGAGCTTAAGGCCATGGTTCTGACACCAGTAAATGGTCTCAGTGAGGCCTTTCTGTATGATGCCAACATCACTTGGGGAATTAATAGCTCCCACCCTGCAATTGTCTGTGAACTTTGTCAGCCAGAGTCCCTTTGTGCTGGCCTGGACTTCAGAGAAGTAGGTACCAAGCAGGAGAGGACCCAGGACCGAACCCTGTGGGACTCCACTCGCAACTGGTTGTAGTCTGACTTGGAGTCCGCTACTTTCACACTGTGGGGTCTATCTGTGAGCCAGTTTGCAACCCATCTAGTGATATAGGGGTTGATGCCTAGCTTAGTGAGTTTTTCTATGATTCCTGAGTGGGGAATGGTATCAAAGGTCTTGGCCAGATCAAGGTAGGGTGTATGAAAACCATCTTGTCTTCATCCACAGCTCTGGTAAATGACTCAAAGAAGTCAACCAAGTTGAGCAGGCATGATCTACCATTCACAAAACCAAACTGTGTGGGATCCAGAGTTTAGAGATTCCCTACATCCTTGTTTATTAGGTTCCAGATGATGCGTTCTATAGCTTTGCATATCAGACTCATCAGGCTAATGGTGCGATAGTTCCCAGGGTCTGTAGTCACTCCTCCTTTGGGGAGAAGGATGACTGTAGCAGTGCGCCATTTGGTAGGGACAAAGCTTGTGGTGAAGTTGTGATTGAACAGGGCCCACAGGTGAGGTGCCAGTTCACTTTGTAATTCATGTAGAACACATCCAGGGATATTGTCAGGTCCCATAGAAGCTGTATTCTTGACCTTAGACAGTGCAGTTTTAACCTGTGCAGCAGTAATACTGGGTGCCTGGCAATCTACTGCTATTGTAATTGGTCCTTTTGGGGGGGGGGGGTAAAGTTGGCACCGAATCTGTCGGCCAGTATATTGACTATATCTGTTGGCTCCGTCCAGGACGTACCATTGTGCAGTAGCTCAGAGCAAATCTGGGTATTGCCATGGAGATTCTTTACATAACTATAGAAGGCCTTGTGGTTGTTTTTACTTTCTGCTGCAATTCTGTTTTCATAGCTAGCTTTAGAGGACTTGATGATGAGGGATCTCATCTTTTTGTTGAGCTGATAAGGGAGTTTTTCCAGTCTTGTGACTTCACCTTATTCTGCATCAGTTTCCTCTTTCTGTTGTAGAGTTTGTTTATGGCAGGGGACCACCAAATTGGCTTCATTTTTTTGGAGGAGAGCAGCTTATGTGTTCGTACAGTGCATTGGTGTATGATTCGGCGGTCATGCAACTATTCTCCATTTGCATGGATGCCATGAAGTTAGCTACCTCTGTTTTTAGGAGCCCAGAGTTAGCTTTGGAGAAGTTTTTCATGGTGGTTACCTTTGCGGTGGGTGGGGGTGCGGGTGGGGGGGTGGGAGGTATGTGGATTTCCAAGGTGATTAGTTTGTGGTCAGACCTAACCAGGGAGGAGTTGACTACTGGTGTAGAGCAACGGTCACCCATGTTAGTAATGACCAGGTCAAGGATGTTGTTACCTGTAGTGGGTGAAAGAATGAGCTGGTCCTGGGCATTGGAATTAATGAATTCCAGGAAACATTGGGCAAGTGTATTGGTACAGGAGTAGCTTTCCCAGTTAATGGAGGGGTAGTTGAAGTCATAAAGCAATTTTTACAATTCCTAAGATCAACTAAAGTTTTATGGTCGTGTTCACTCATGTTAAAGAACCTTTTGCATGGCTTTGTGTCCATTATTGACCATAAATCTTGCTCCATAATCTAGAAAAGATATCAAGGCTGCTTTCAGAGGGTTTGGCACAGCATTCCGACACAACAGGGAGACCCTCCCCATTTCCTTTCCCAGGACCAGTCTCTCTCCCTTGCCAGTGTGGGGACTCCAACAGCTCTAGAGGTTGTGTTTAACTTCCAGTCCATAGTGGCTGTAAGTGATGGAGTAAAAGATGAGTGGTCTGTGGTCAACAAATGACCACAGCATAGTCACCCACCTGCGGCTACAGCAACTTGATATTCGGCTGTGGTGGCAAACGTCATTTGCTTAGCTTTTTCATTTTGTGGATGAAAGAAGGACCAACTGTGGGGCAGACAATCTGTTTCATGGTCAAGCCAAAAATGTTACCTCTTCCCCAAGGAAGACAAGCAGCAAATGCAACTAAAGCTACCAGTCCATAAACATTACTTTTTTGAGAGAAATCAACGCAGTAAAAAGTACTTTCAAACACTGTAGCAGCCCCACAATGGAAAAAAATAAATAGAATTCCTCCACAGAAAGTATGTTATCAATTAATTTATACTACTTTTATGCTAGGTTACGCATTTTATGTATTTATCAATACCAAGCAGAGGACAAGACACTGTAGGATACCGGTATACAGGATGGACTGATAGGAGGGAATATTATTTTGTATCTTTATCAATTATTGAAAAAAACAGCCCTGGAACTTATAACAAATGTTGGAGTGTATAGACCACCAAAGTCAAGTGCAGATGACCTAGAGGAATTCATACATTTCTTCCATGAAACAAAAGGAGGGAAGAATCATATTACCTGGGGGCTTTACCAGAAACAGACTGGAATAATATTGATACAACAACGTTAGTAAAGAAATTATTCACAGTGTTTATACAGGAACAATTATTGCTCCAGACTGTTAAAAAAAAAAAAAAAAAACTGCCAGGAGACGGAATATACTAGACATTGTTTGTGTTCCCAAAAGAATTACTGTAACTTCAAGTCAAGTTTTACCACCATTGATGTGCAGTGATCATGTGGTTAATAAAGGTTAATTTGTTGCTAGAAAATTCTGCCAAAATGAAATCTAAGCCAATGCACAGAAGGTTAATTACAGATTATGTGGAAACAAAACAGTCACTATCTAAAACTAATTGGAGTGAGGTGTTCAGTGGAAAAACTGCAGATGGAATGTGGAAAGTTTTGAAAGAGAAATTGAGTGCAAAAAATCAAAAAAATGTTTAACATCAGTATCTAGGCATACAACAGGACCTATTTCCATAAGAACAAGATATCTGATTAAAGTGAGAGGCAAAAATATAAGAAATGGAAGACAGGTCGAAGTACAACTTTGACAACTGAAATAAACAATTTGGACAAACAGATTAAGCATAGTGTAAGGCAAGATCAAGAAAACTTTGAAGAAAATTTATATAAAGATATTGAAAATAATAGAAACATTTTTATAGATTCATAAGATGTGGAAGAAGTAAAGACACACAAACTGATAAACTGTGTGTAGAGTCTAAAATTTATTCTCAGACATAAAACAGATACACAGAATCATCTTTTCTTGCCTCTATTAAAATTAAGAGATATAAATATATTACTTCATGCCATTATGACTAAATTGTATACAAACTATTATTATTCTAAACTTAAACTTGGAATAAATTTATCAAATGTAATAGCTGCATAATAAAAATAATGACCAACTATTACTCTAATTCAACTACATGCAATACATACAAGGTGTGTCATATTCATGTAAATAAAATCAGTGCCATAACTATAAACAAAAGACCAAATACCCAACTGAAAGATTTATACTTGTTCCAAATGGTGTTACATGTACTAACACAAGTGACTAGATGACAGAGGTAAGTTGCAGTTTATCAGCGGTGCCAAGTCATGCCTAAAGTGAGGAATAAAACTTGGTTCCTGATAAAAACGAGGAAAAAAACTGCAGTACCCTATCTGGTTACTGCCACGATGGCCACCAGGAACCAGTAATCCACTAAAGAATGTTCTAGCAAGCAATATACTACTGATACAAAGTAAAGTCTATTGGAAGTCATTCTTGTACAGACAACATCTGAAATAACAGGAACAGTGAAAATAAAGTGTAAAAGGCGACGAGAAATGCTAAATGCATGTGCATGGAAAAATGGCACGATTCTGTCCAAAAAGAGCCCGCTTTTCAACAAACTGTTCAGGGTGGGGTTTAGAAATATAAACAAACTACTCATAAAATTATATTGCAAATGGTCTTCTGTTGGCACAGACACAGAGTTAAAGCTGGTGTCCTTCTATATCTAATTACAGATTCTGGCATATATTAAGAAGAACTTTAAAACTGAAGTTTAGCACACAAATCAAAATGAGAAGCACATTAAACTCCATCTGAATTTCTTTTTGAATCAGAAATGAAATATGGTGGTATATGAAAATTAGATGGAAGCAAATTCTAGGCACTTCTGGACACTTGAAAAACTCAGAGTAACTAATCGGTATGTTTGCCATACCACCTCATCCTCTTTTATCAAGAGATGACATAAGCTGATGATTCAAGTAATATTTCATGACACTGTAGAAATTATTAAAAACAATTGTACGTATTTGGACCACTGAGTTCAGCATTACAACTAGACAGCTAGCCTTATTTGCCACTGGGAAGCCAGCAGTAGCAAAGGAAAAGAAACAGCTGCCTAAAGGTATGAACTATATATTTTATATTCCTTATTTGTATTACACTTAATTTTATAAATAAGGGTTCTAACCATCTGGTAAAAGTATAGTAAGATGGCTGATGCCTCTGATTAACTACAAACCTAAATGCATAGTAAATAAGGGATATTATGGGATATAAAACATTGCTCCATAAACTTTCGTAGTGTATGTCCCTATGGTCTACCCATGTCTACTTCAGAAATGTCACAAATGTAAGACAAAACTTTAAATGCAAAAGCAAATGTTTTAGTTCCATGTCTGAATAAAGGTAAACTTATGAATTATTTTATTAAAAACTGGCACTTTCTTTTGTCCAGAATTAATGGAATTATCAACCCATGTTCCACGATACCCAACTAAATTCTTCCTATGTAGTGGGGTATTGCTTATACTGTAAGCTGAGGGGTGGGATTGTCTACCAAATGTGATGACATTGTATTTTATTTTTATTTGAGCCCATTTTCAATAGTCTTGGTATCTAGGAGTGGGAATTGCTACTGAAGAGTTTGGTGGTGGGGCTTGACAATTACTACACATCTGCAGTTATCTGAAAAAACTAATTAGGAACAGGTCCCAGTCAGCCTAGAGATCAGGAAAGTGCACGTTGAAAAGATGGGATCTCAACTAAGAGCCCTAAGGGACACTACTGGTTCCTTTCGTACTTTCTAATCAGGTGCCTTTCACTCACACTGTGTGGGTTCTGTCTTTTAGCAAGTTTGCTATCCATCTTACCAAATAGGGATGTTCTTTTTTAAAGCACTTAGCTTACTTGTAGTGCCTACATGGGGTGTAGTGTCAAGCAGAAGTGAGTGATTACAGTCAACAGCTCCCCAAAAAAAAAAGTTAACCAGATTCATTAGACAGGATCTTCCCCTGACAAAGCCAACTTAATAGTCAAGCCTAATAACATGTCTGTTATCATATTTTATGAACTCAATTGGAAAATGTTTCATGGCTTTACAAATGAGGTTTGTAAGACTGATAGGAATATAATTCCAGATTCATTGGTAGGGCCAACTGTTATATAAGGCCATCAGAACTCTGGTGCACCAGATGTTGGTGGCAAATCCTGTAGGCCAGTTTATGTAAATAGTTTGAGGAGTGACTCTGTGAGTAACTGCTTAACACTATTTATTGAATACCCTGGTAGACTGTCAAACCCCATGGAAGAAGTGTTTTTGGCCTGTTTATGTTCCAGTAGGGAGTGTAAGGGATTTAGGAATTCACGGACTTAGGATAGAAGTCTCAGGGTTAAAGTTAGTACTGGAAATTGCCAATAACTACTGGATCTGAGTGGGAAGTGTGATTTTGAACAAGTTCGGAGCAATACTGAGTGGTGTGTTTTGCAAGGAAAGACAGATTTATGATTGTCCTTTGCTTCTTTAGCTAATCTGAATTCATGGCTTGCTTTAGCTGACCTAATACTCATACTAGGATAAACTTTGGATCTGCTGTATAACTTGTGTATTTTTTCCCCTTTTGTTACAAAGATTATTTATGTTGTTGGATCACCAGAGGGTTTCTCATATTTTTTTTCTTGCTGGGACAGCCAACAATATGCATTTACCTAAATGTATATAGAACTCCTTTGTGAAGCTACATGCTGGGACAACTTTGGAGGTTATGCTGACATAATGGAATTTTAAAGCCTCATCATAGGATTGGATGGTTAGCACATTTAAAGTCCTTGAATTTAGATATATTAGCTGCAAGGGCTTTATTTATTTAACATTTGTTAACTGGGAAAGTCCGACTTGGAACAAAGCCAATTTTCAGTGGAGGCCCAGGGACAAATACTCCAGACACATGTCTTTGTAATGTAGGAGGAATCCGGAGCTCCTGGAGGAAATCCACACAAATGCAGTGAGGACATGCAGACTCCATACAGAAGGCCCTTCAGCCGAGAATCGAACCGGAGAACCTCTTGCTGTGAGGTGACAACTTTACCACTGCACCACTGTGCATTATTATGTTATATATGTTATATTATGCAATATTATTTGTTATGCATTTTTAAGGTGAATGCCACACATTTATGGTCCTACCTATCCAGGTAAGGAGATACCAGGTGAATAGTGCATGAAGTCAACGTATTTGTTAAGTGTTAGATCAACAGAGCATCATTGAGTGGGTTTTGTTAACTACCTGCTCCAAGGTTTTTTACCTACATTGAAAGTACAGGAGCTCCAGTTTACTGAGGGGTAACTAATGTCTCCCAATACAATTGAATTTTTGCTAGTAGGGAGTTCATAAAGTATATTTAGGAATCTTACAAATTCATCAGGGGTACTGAGGGTGTACTGTAATAAGCTACAAGTTGATATTATTTCCCGTTTACGGTATTCTGGGGTTCTAGTAGTCCAGTTTGTAGATCTCTGGGAATCTGCCTGGAGGTGACATGGTCCTTGACAAATATGGAGATGCCACCACAGTTGCCATCAGGAAAGAATACAGCTGGCATATTTGTTAAAGTTTTTACCTCACATGCACATGGTATAGAATTTGATCCTGACCTCCATATAATTCCACCTCTCCAAACCACACTGGATTTTTTTACCTCATACTCACGCAATTGCCTGTTTGGGAAAGACTGCAGATCAACCACTTTAGATATCAACTATGGTGGGCATTATCTTCTAGATAGAAGAGCACGATCACAGACTGTATGCCATGTCAGGGCTAACTACTCATGTTTATGCCAAGGACCCACATTAATGGTGGGAGAGGTCTTTGTGCTTCAGCTGGATACTGTGTGCCCGCCATAAGCTTATCAGCCCTAGGACAAGTGGTTACTTGTTGGCAGGTGTCCAGTTGCCCAACCTGGGTTTCCTGGGATAGCTCTACTGTGCAAAAGCTGGATGTAAAACCAGTCAATCTGTCAAGCACGAACAAAGAATTATTCTAGTTAACATAAATCGACTTGAAGGATGCAGCTTGGAATAGGAAGACAAGATGGTAAGGAGGAAAAGACTGGACATCTTGTGTATCCTGGAAATGTAGACAGCCAGCACAACAAAGCCACTTAGTTTAGGATCCAGAGTCTGCTACTTAGGGAAGGTTCAGACTAGAAATGGTGTATGAATTGGGGTGAAGTAGAGCCTTTTGATGAGAATGAGAGATGTCATCAAATCAGTGAAAGATTCATGGCAGTCATATTCTAGTGCAATGACAGGGCCGTATTCACAGTTTCAGCCTATACCCCTCAACAGGGTTGCCATGGTGAGGAAAACAGTGTATTCAGGCAGCAATTGCAGGACCTAGTAGATAAAACAGGACTACATGCGTTGGTGTTGATCATGGGGTCAGAAGCATAGTAAGAAAGTCCGTTCAGCATATCATTGTGTTGTGTGGGGTAAGATGTAGGTCTCAGGTTGCTACAGTTTGAAAAAAATAACAAAACGTTTTTTTTTTTTTTTTTTTAATATTAACTTTTCCATTGAAGTGCAGTGGGGATGGGGATCTAGCTTGGAGTGTTAAAGTAACACAGCAGACCTGTTTTTTAATTTAATTATTTATTTTTTTGATATTTGAATGAAGATCTGAAGAGGCAGGGCACTGGATCGGAGGCCGGTCCTGGGTTGCTAGATAAGCCAGTTTTAGCTCTGTATGGGAGACCTGAATGTTCATATCAGGACAGAACAGGATATGAGGACTGCCTAGGTCCACATGGATGTGACAATAGTAATAAAGGACAGGCATTCTAGCTTCTATCTGGCAAATGGCATAATGATGGCTAAGCCATTATTCAGCAAGAGAGAGAGTCACAAGGTCACATACAAAAGTGACCAACATGCAACTCAGGTAGATTTCCTCATGTAAGGAAAGGGTACTGGAGTAGAATCAGAGATTACATAGCCATTCCCAGTGAAACAGTCAGCCTATAGTATAAACCACTGGTGGTCACAATCATCTGCAACCAGTGGTTAGAGAATGCTGTTAGGTCAACAAAGATTAGGCTGAAGACCTGGAAGTTTAATGGAGTGAAACCCTAAGAAGTCAAGAAAATACCTGTGCCTCTATCTGCTCAGGAAGAGGAGGAAATAGGTTGAGATGAAGAAGAATGGCAGTAAATCAAAACAGCATGTGTGAGGCCTACAGAAAGTACAGTTGTGTAAACTCTTACCTTAACAGCAGATGTTAGATGATGTTCTATTCAATGTTGCAGTATTCCTTACATTAGGGATTCCCCGCCAAGGGAAGCCAAACACCTAGCCAGTATACCGAAGCTTTAGGTTATAATAGGGATGTTGTACATCACACATGTGCTCCCCACTCACGGCATGGGGCATAAAGGTGACATATGGACGTACCTTACTCAGAAGTAAAAGGTCCCAGGAGGAACAACAGTCCAATGAGAAAAAGAGCAACATGTGCATCCAGAAAGAAAAATAAAAAATGCGGGAGGAGAGAAGGAGCGACTATTGCAACAGTGAAGAGAAGGACATCGACTGTTATGGTAAGATTTCACACAACTGTACTATGTCCTTCCATATCACTGTTGCAGTATTCCTTATATTAGGGAGAGTACAAAAGCTTAAGAGGAAAGCTGGGAGGAAAAAGGACTAGCAGAGCCCTCAAGAAAGCCATGCAGGATAGTCCTGGGAAATGTGTCTCTATACCTGGAAACTATATCTCACTTTTGTTTGGTAAAAGTATGCACAGAAGTCCAAGTAGCTGCCTCAAGGATGGAGTTTGTATCCAATCCTTTTAAAAAAGCACCAGAAGAAGCTACAGCCTTGGTAGACTGAGCTTTAACAAAAGAAGAAGGGCTTTTCCTATGAAAAGAGTAACAAAATGAAATGGCCTTAGAAATCCAGGAAGAAACAGTTTGCTTAGAAACAACCAAACCTAAAGCCATAAGATGAAAGGAAACTAAAAGCTACTCAGATTTAGGAATGGCTTTAGTCTTATCCAAATAATATCTGAGTTGTCTATGCAAATACAAGGTGTGAAGAACTTACTCACTAGCAGACTAGTCATTAACCACCTTGGGCATAAATGAAAGATTAGTACTAAGAGACACCCTGTTCCTATGAAAAACTAAAAAAGGAGGGACAGCCATAAGGGGCCTGAAGCACAGACACTCTTCT
Source organism: Protopterus annectens (assembly GCF_019279795.1). Lineage (NCBI taxonomy): Eukaryota > Metazoa > Chordata > Ceratodontiformes > Protopteridae > Protopterus > Protopterus annectens. The sequence goes on from NC_056744.1 coordinate 131,844,674, forward strand.
AGCTGAAGTAAGGGCCAAAAGAAGAACAGTCTGCCAAGTACAATGCTGCAAGGAAGTTGAAGCTGCAGGATCAAAAGGAGCCTGAGTCAGTTTTTCAAGAACAAAATTAAAGTCCCAGAGAAGAGGAATAGGCTTCCTCAGAGGCCTAAAGTGAAGGATGCCTTTAAGAAATTGTTTGAAGTCAAATCTAGAAGCCAAAGGTGGAGTCAAAAGGCAGACAAGCAGAATAGCTGAGAGATGGGCTTTAACTGAAGAATATGACAATTCTGCATAAAACAATTCACACAAATAAGAGAACCACAGAACATCCATAGAAAGTGGATCCAGGTTATGAGCAAGACACCAAATAGAAAATCTCTTCCATTTGGACAAATAAGATTTGCTGGTAGTAAGTTTCCTGGCCTCCTCAGAAAAAACATGTCTAAAGGGGATCAAAACCTTATCATCCACAGTGTTAGCTGAAGAATGGACAGGTGGGGATGGATGAGAGACTCCTTGCCTTGTGTGAGTAGATCCACCCTGTGAGGTAACTTGTGATGGTTGCCCTAGGCAAAGTTCAGAAGAAGAGGGAACCAATGCTGTCTGAGCCAAAAGGTAGTCACCAATAAGATTTTGGAAGAATCTTATTCAATCTTGAACAGTATCTTTGGTATGAAAGAAAGTGGAGGGAAGGCATAAAGAAACATCCCCTTCCAAGAAAAAGACAGGGCACCCATCTTCCAAGGCAGAGGACATGGTGCAAAAGACAGGAAGTTGTCTGTTCAGAGGGAAGGCAAAAAGTCCTACATGAGGAGTACCCCACTGGTGCACAATATCCAGAAACACATCTCTGTAAAGCATCCATTTGTGAGTCTGTGTTAGGACCTGCTCAGACAGTCTGCTACAGGGTTCTGATCTGAAGGAATATAAACAGCCTGAAGTGTCATCAGATATTGGAAAGCCAGATCCCAAATCTGAAGAGCTGGTCTGTAGCAAGCTGATACCTACAGTTTATCCTTTGCTTGCTGATGTACCACATCACCGTGGTATTGTCTGTAAAGACTTTAAGGGACCCTGGAAGAAATAGAGAATGGGAGGCCCAGACACCCAGAAGAGCAGCTCTCATCTTTTTGATGTTGATATGGTCCTTCATTTGATGAAGGCACCAAAGGCCCTGAACTTTTAGAGGGCTAAAAGAAGCTCCCCACCCTGCAACTGAGGCATCTGAAAAGAGTTCTTGAGTGGGGACTGGAGGCTGAAAAGGAAGCCGTGGGTTGAGGGACAGTTAATGAATCTACCACTGAAGCTTTAGTTTGAAGCAGGGAAGAACAGGAATTGTAAAATCAAAAGGATGAGAATGTTGAAGCCAAACTGACATTAGGAACCTCTGTAGCTTTCTCATGTGAAGTCTGGCAGGTGGAAGCATAGGAATGTTGGATGCCATGTACCCCGGAGTCCTTAAAACCCCCCTGGCTGTAACTGAGACCACAGGAAAAAGGTGCTAAAAAGGAGGTTTGGGAGGTGGCAGCGATGGCAGCATAGGAATGATCCAGAGCCTGCACCCAAGAAAAACATGATGTTGAGAAGGAGTTGGGAAGGATTTTTGGAAATTCACTCTACACCCTAGGTTTTTGCAGGAGGCAAATAGCACAGTGAAGATGCTGAAGAAAAGTCTCTGGAGAGGAAGCCTGAATGAACAGGTTGTCCAGATAAGGAAAAATCTGAATTCCCTTCATCCTGCAAAAAGAAATCACAGGAGTAAGGCATTTGGTGAAGACCGTTGGGGCAGCAGAGAGGCCAAACAGCAAAGCAGACAACTGAAAATGCAAGGACAAAACAGAGAAACATAAATATTTCTTGAAATTGGGACAAACAAGGATACGGAGATAGGTATTGTTGAGATCCAGAGAGACTAGGACAGCCTGGGGCACAAGAAGAGGAAACAATGTACAAATAAAAAACATTTGAATGGAAGGAACCTTTAAAAAGGTGTTAAGCTAGGAAAGATTCAGAATGGGTCTCCAGGTGCCTTCTTTCCTGGGAACCAGGAACACTCTGTAATAAAACCCCTTCCCTTTTGAGGAGCAGAAACTGCTTGGATGGCGCCTTGAAACAAAAGGCTCTGAAGTACATCCAGAAAAAAAGGGCAGTTGTTATTGAGGATTTTGAGTAATACCTAAAAAAGGAGGAAGGTATTTCCAAACCATGTAATACCACTGACTAATGATGCATAGAACCCAAGAACCCTGAGTGATCCTTAACCAACTGTGAAGGGACAGGGAAAGATGAAAAGGTAGAGGAATTTGGCTTGGGGGATGAAAGAAGACAGTCCAACAGAATCTGGCTGTCTGGAAAAGGAGGCTTCTGAACTGTAGGGAGTCTGAGTTGACTTAAAAGAGTTCTAGAGGGGCTCATCCTTCTTACTTTTGGGAGGAGGGCGAGAATGTATACATACAAAGGGAAACTTGGTAGGATAATTCCTCTGAAACTGAGGAACAGGGGAAGCAAAATATGTTTTAATTCCTGCATAGCTTTACCTTTCTCCTGCAGAGACTTAAAAAGCTTAGCAGCTGCAGAACCAAAGAGATTTTCATTGTTAAGAGCAGCACCCATCAATTTGGCCTTCATATCACCAGGCAGATGTTGAAAGCAAAGCCAAGAATATCTCCTTAACACAAAACCAAAGGCAGCATCTCTTGAAGAGGCATCAGCTGCACCATAACTACATTTAATGGAATGGCGAGCCACTTGAGAAGAGGACCCCAACAAAGAAAGAGCCGAAGCCTTCCCCTCAGAATCAGGAAGGTATAAAATAACTTGAAAAGCCTGAGAGAGAAGGATAAAAACATACCTGATCATATGGATCCTGTAATTCACAGCCCTAAAGGCCAGAGTAGCAGCAGTGTACACATCAATCTTTCCATGGTTCTGCTGTCCTTGTCAGCGGGATGCAGCTTAGTAGAAGGTAAAGCTTGGAAGGCTTATCAGAAGAAACAGAAATAACAGAGGGGTCAGGAGAGGGATACTGGTGAAGAAATTTACAATCACCAGGTACCTTATTAAACCTATCAGATTTTTTAGGAGCAGGGGTCTGGGAATCAGGGCCCTGGGAAACTGCTGAAAATGTGTCCAACATAGCAGCAAGAACAGGAGGAAATGCAGCAGTCTCAGGAGACTCCATTTGGAGGAATTCATAATACCTCTTCTCAGCATCAGAAACATGGGTACAATTCAAATTAAGAAAAATCCATCATATGATAAATACGTGTCCCCAAAGGAATTCTCTTCAAAAGAAGAGTCTAAACTGATAGAGTCCTCCTCCACAGAACCATAACACATACAGAGGGAATCTAGGAGGAATGGGCTAAAGACTTCTCATTAGAGTCTACATTCGCATCAGAAGAATCCTGGTCCCTAGGCCTCTTAAGAGTAGAAGATCAGGGAGGGGGCAAGAACAGATACTCCCTGAGGGGGCTTCAAAGCAATAAGAGCACTGAATAACCCTTCTGTAAAATCCTGCCATTCATGCTGAGGATCCTTAGAAGCAGGAGAAATATGCTTAGTTTTCTGCTACTTCTTTAAAGAGATCTGCCCTAAATATCTTAGGAGGTTCAGACCCTTGCAGACACTTAGTTATTGTAGTAGGAATCTTCTCCCTAACAAGTATCTGCAGAAAACCTTTCAGTCTCTCAGAAATTTACAGCTGCGGTTCCCCCAGAACATCTGAAATGGAGATCTGCAGAGCCTCCAAGGATGTGCAAGAAGCCAGATCCATGGCGGCTTCTGAAGCAGTTGTGGCAGAGGAATCCGATGGACAAACTGGGCAATAATCCTGGCTTTCACCAGCCTCAAGAGTGTCTGGGGGATGCAGTACAGCAGCAGAACCTGACCTAATTTTTTTGGCCTTCCCCTTAGCAGATGGCTGACCCTTGGGCCAGGATGATTCCACCATTGTACCCTGCACCAACAACTTAAGATGTTAGTTTTCCAGGTAGATGGAGGAGGAATGACAAAAAAGAGTTTTAGAGACAAATGTCTGACAAATAGGGCATGACGTATGGTCCTGAGAAGCACCTAAGCAAAACAAACACTTGCTCATGATGATCCTTACATGGAATCCTATTCCCACACTAGCATTTTCCCTTTCTGGATGACATGTAACCTTATAACAAAAAGTAAAAAGTTGAAATTATGAGAAAAACTCCAATAAAGCACTTATCTGAAATGGCTTGGTATCCATTAGACAAAGCAGCATTCAAACCAATGATCGGAGATAGCATTCGGACTGATGGCAAAGAAGTTCTGAGGAAGGTATATCCATATGTAACCTTTATAACCTACATGTGACATATGATGTCCCTATTACAACCTAATGCTTTGGTATAATGACCAGACGTCAGGCTACCCTTGGCAGGGGATCCCTAATGTAATGAATACTGCAACAGGTGATATAGAAAGATGTTAGATATTTGAACAAGCCAGTTATGGATACAAGGTATGTTAGGAAAGCAGGTGATAAAATGCAAAAGTTGAGGAAGTTAGGAAAAGAAAGGAGTGCAGGAAAAAGTGGGAGACAGAAAAGAAGGAATATTGGTTGGCTAACAAAGAGGCTGAGAGAGCAGCTGCAATAGCAAAGGAGAAGGTATCACAGCAACTCTACCACCTTCTGGAAAGTAACTCAGCACATGGCGCAAAGAAACTGTATCAGGATACAAGGCTAAAAAAGAAGGATAAAGAAGATCGTCATCATATACCATTCATAAGGGATTCCAGCAACAGCCTGCTCACCAGTCCACAGGACATCAAAGGCAGATGGAAGAAGTACTTCATTTTCTATTATTTATTTTCTATTTTTAGCAACTTCAAGGCTTAGTTTCAGATTAAGTTGTTGCCAGTGCTTAAGGAGCTCTGGATAGGCATTACTTGTATAAGGAAAATAATCCGCTTATGCGGTTAATGCCGGGGATTACAAATGCCTCAGCCACAGCCTCAGATGCTACAATGGATTTTAATAAGAAATTAGAGTTACTGGAAAGAAAAGTGGGAACTTATAAATGCGGTTATCTGGATATGGGTATTGTCCCACGAGGCTTACGAGTCTTAAAGATGCCACCTTATGGTAATGCCTATCCAGAGCTCCTTAAATGCTGGCAACAACTTAATCTGAAACTAAGCCTTGATTATATGGTCTTGATGAATGATTTCTTTTTAAAAACTGAGAATGGGTTAAAAGAAGAAATACTAAATATAGAGAATGTTTTGATGGAAATGCCCTGCTTCTCCAGCATGCTTACCACCTATCAGAAAATGCTTGACAGACTGCAGCAACCGGATGAGAGGCTTGAGGCGGCCAAAAAACAAAAACTTTAAAGGGATATAACAGATTTCCAAAAAGGCCATATATTCTCTTGGCCTACAATTGAACACCAAAATAATACAAAGATTAGTTATCGTAAACATAACTCTTTGAATGAGTTAGATGACTTCCCGCAGAGAACTGTAGCAGCAGCCTATCGGCATGCAGTTACCATGGAGTTTCCCACTACGTCATATGATTCGGTTAAAAACACACCTACAGCTTCCACTACTCCAATAAACAAACAAGGTGGTAGAAGCGAGCTCCAGTATGTGATGTAATTCGGGGATAATGGAGAATGGAAAAGAAGGTAGTAGTAAGAAAAGTCAACAGCTGATTTTAAATGTTTCTGCCCCTGGATCACAGAAACATTTTCAGCTAGAACATCCGGAGAAAGTGCAAGAACAGAGCACTTCAAGAGGAAGGTCGTCACAGAAATAGACCCCAAATGGGAACAAACGGAAGAACGAGAGATCCATGGGTGAGGGCAAGTAGGTCCGAAGATAATACAAGGTACTGTAAATAAAAGCAAACAGCCAGCAGGCTGAAATTAGATGATCTAGGTGGTTGGGTGAGTTAGGGGAGAAATGGCTCCTGACAGTAATCACAGCAGCATGGAGAGAAAGACTTATCCCAGATGACTGAAGAATAAGCAGTCTAATAAATACAAGAACAAAGGGGACACTCACCTGTAAGAAGTACAGAGTATCAATTATCAATCTCTTGACACACCACATTAAAATATTGGAGAGGGTGATTGATAAATATATAGAGTATATATAGAGTAGTAGAAATTAAGATGGGAAATGAGTAGAAAGATTCAGTTCAGGATGCAGCACAACCCTAGAATACAAGTACGAACAGGCTTCAGTCTCGCAGACATAACTCTCAAACTGGAAACATCAAAAATCTGGACTAACGTTCATGAAAGTAAGTACAACTGGCCAAATGTCTGGATGCTAATTAACATAAAATTTGCGTGCATAATTATGTAACCCCACACACACCAATTGAATTGTGCAACACCAACATTCAAATGCAAATTGAAAATCAGACAAAATTTTAAATAACACAAAATATAACCAGAGCAATAATTTCAAACATAAGAGCATGCAACTAAATTCTAAATATTCAGAAACATCCTGGTGTGCCACTGAAATCATAACAATTGTGAATTGTAACAAAACAATGAGCCATAAACAGCAACATGTTTACCATATAGACACAAAGTACATGGCTTGATCGTCACCTTAAGAAGCAGAGCTAGACTTAAAAAGGTCCCCTGAGGTCATTAGCCTAGTTCTTACCTATGAACCTGTTCTTTTATTCTGTCAGTTTCTCAAGAAGTTAATAGTACTGATATTTTGAAAGTGTCCCTGATTCTCCCTGATTGGTTGAAAGAGCTATGGGCATTTGAGAGTTAGATACCTCAAGGGTGGAGCAACCAAATTCCAGTTTGTACTCACAAGCACTTAGTGCTACCCTCCCTGACACCTATCACTTAAAAATAGACACACCTCTCAAAATGCTGCTCCTCAAGCACTTAATAAATCTAAGTAACATTTAGTGCTGTTCCCCCTAAAACTATTAAAAATATAGTTTTCAGATTAGCAATATTGCATCTGTTGCTAAAGGCATTCATTTAGACAGCTGTAGACAAAACATGACCTGAAAAAAAAAACATGTTGATATGATGGTCAAAAAATGTACTCTGCAGAGTACAAAAAGTATGCCTGGCTACACCCTTGGGATACCTAACCTGTAGTAAAATCCACTTTCCTTCATTTCCTTAGCCACTGTACTTTTCTGTCTTACTAACATTAGCAAACTTGTTTAAACCATATTTTATAAATCGCACAACTTAACAAAATAGTTTGTATTACAGAGTTACTGCCCCCACTAAGTGTAATTAAGCCCTATATTTGCAAATTGTGTCCTGGATACTGCAGTAGTGGTGCTGTGGTAGTGTTGTCGCCTCACAGTAAGACGTTGTCCTGTTCGATTCTCAGCTAGAGTGTCTTCTGTGTGGAGACATGTGTGAATGGGCATACCTCCATTGAAGGTTGTGCGTCAGGGCTGGCAACTCAGCATGTAAAAATCTACTGCCAATCATTAGTGGACCGGAGTTCTGCTGTGGCGACTCCTAACCGGGAAAAGCCGAAAGACACAACAACATTTGGAAACTGTGCTCTCTCTTTAGGTCTACAATAAATGATGTACCCAGGGTTGCCTCAGAACCCTAATTCCCTGGACATCTGGAAGTTAACTTGATTAACACAGTGCTAAAGAAACAATAATCCAGCACAGCATCTTGTTAACTTAAATTCTGAGCTCTTCTTGTGTCATTTTTTCAGTCTTGATCATTATTTGGGCAGCTTTTTAAATTAATGGAGATATCCCGATGATTACAATATATAAAGACACATGTAGACGAATATCCTGCTCGACCTGGAGAAAATGCTCTTCACACCATTATGCTAATTGTGAAGGCTGCTGCTACAACTATTTCTTACAAGAACAGTCACTGCGTATTTTAGAAAATCTTGTCAGACCAGACCCTTTGGTTTGGAAATAGTGAAACAGTAACAAATACAACAGTCATAGAGGGCCTGTAAAAGAGTGTAAACTGCTTTCTTTACTCTCATCGAGGCACTGTTACAAAGCTTTGCTAAATATGAACATTCGTAGGTGACAGCCATTGCCAGTTTGTTGCAAATCATGGGAGGGTGGTGGCCATAAATAAGTGTTTTTTTAAGCTCTCCACATAGTTATCAATCTTTTAGTTCTAAAATGTCGAACACTACCCATCATAATGTGGCACAAATAGACAAAATGTAGAACACTCACTAACAGCTTACTAAAAACTTCAACTAGGAAGCTCACAAGATGATTAAAATGTGTTATTGTAGACTTATAAAACACACTCTCTTAATGAATTAATATGATTCAGTATTAATTACAATATCAGTTTAAAAAGTTCTTAACATTGAATCTGTGACAGACCTTCTCAGTGTGGAAGAGTGAGGAACCTGGACTTTTAAGTGTCCAAATGAGGAATGTTCCTCATAACAAGGTACACTTGAGAGCTATGCATAAAAATAATTCTTAAAAATACACCAAGGACTACCCACATCATTGCTAACATTTGTTTTTAATTCTACTTGATATGAGGTTCCAAACTAATGCTATACGGTGTTGCATATCTTGGCTCCTCCACTTCACAAATTTAATGTTGTTCTGTCTTTCGGCTTTTCCCAGTTAGGGGTTGCCACAGCGGAACTCCGGTCTGCTAATGATTGGCAGTAGACTTTTATGTGCCGAGTTGCCAGCTCTGACGCACAACCTTCAACGAAGGTACGCCGATTAACGCATGTCTCCACAGAGAAGACGCTCTAGCTGAGAATCGAACAGGACAACGTCTTACTGTGAGGCGACAACACTACCGCAGCACCACCATTAATACTGGTCAAAATGTTTAACTCAAGGATCACAACCTGGCAATACTACAGTTACTATAAATAATGAGTGCAGAAAAAGTAAAATAAAAATATTTCCACAAGCAAATATTACTTGTCAGTTGAATTATCTTACAGCTCAAAACATACAGATGGACAGCTGGATCAATTATCCAGTTACTGGTAATAGTCAACACATCAGAGGTTGCACAAATGAACAAAGTTACAGTAAAGAATCCAACATAGCAAATATTCAGTGGACTTCATTAGGTATTCACACTTCCCGCAGTGGCAAAGCATCGTGGGTTAACTGCACGCCCATATGCAGACAGCATGAATGGCTAGATTAACAGTAAAGTGCATGATGGTTGCTTGTTGAATAGTTGTCAGTAGTGGCGTGTTTGGTCCTGTCAGCGATTTTACATAATGTATGTAGTTTGGGGTAGTTACAGATGGATTTGAGGAATGACGTGTTCAAAGCTCCGTATTATTTTCTATTAGGTGTTTGTGCGTGGGGTCATCATTCATTTTATATTTTTATATGCAAGTGTCCTTACATCTGTGTGTGTGTGTGTGTGTGTGTGTGTGTGTGTGTTTCCCCACAACTTCAGATTACAAAAAACCTTATGGTACTCATTTTAGTAAATAGTGTTGATTGAATATCCATAGCATTTTTCTCAAACTTTCTGCCTGACAGGCTGCTGTAAAAACATTTTTTCTAGTCTTAGTTGTCCGTAATTTTGGATTACATTTTTTTGTCCTAGTCCCATACCTCTCAACTAATCCTGATTTGACTCAAATTTTAGCTCTACTCCTCTTAATCCCATCTAAAACTGTTGATTTTTGGAGGAAATAACTGTAATTCATTTTTGTTATAATTTCTTTATAGACTTGTTTTCCTTCAAAAAATGTATACATCTCAGACTGAGAGGCAGTTAGGCACTGCCGCACTGTCTCACAATGCTGTCACCATCACGCACACCCATGTACATCGACGACATTGTGGGATATGCCGGCGATGCGTGATGTCAGCGTTAACTAAAAAATGTAAGTATAACATAAAAACAAAACTGGGATTTCAAAGGGCCACTCGAGAATTCAAAGCGCACTATTATTTCGCCTCCCAAAATGGGAAATACTGAGGAATTCGGTAAGATTGAGTAGTATGTTCACAGAGGAGTTCCCAATGGGTGTGGGGAAGTGCATCAGGGTTCAGCTCTGAGCTCATGGCATTCATTTTGGTAACCGACTGCATTAGCAAACAGATTGGAAGGGACAGATCCACAAAGCTGCATTATGCAGATGATGTGACATTAGAAATAGACTTTGAACACGAAGTTCAGGAAATGACAGGGGAATAGAATGCAAATTTGAAGACACAAGGGATGGAAAAGAGTAAAAATAAGTAATCTCCGTGGTATCCCCGAAGTCTCAAAACAACCCACTAAAGTGTAGTGGGTCTAAAAACAAAACAGTGTAAGAAATCTCTGTGTGGAAGATTTTCAGTCCATATATTTCTAGTTAATCACTGTATATTAATCAGATCAGACAATGGTAGTAGAAGTAGCGAACGTAAACTTGTCAAGTCAAAAAGTAATAGAAAATATATAATTCTACAGTATTACTAAGTATTCGAAAGTAATCCAAGCAAGGCAGGCAGTCTGTTTCCAGTCGAAAATCCTTTATTAAGTACACAGACAAGTGATCCAAGTAAAACAAAAATAGAGCAATAATTTCCTCACAAGCTTTCTAAATATATATATACTTTTTAGCAGGCATGGGAGTTGTTTATTGTGCTGTAAAACAAAGTGTTATTCGTAGACATGTTAAATTCACATCCCTTCCCCCATCAGTGTGACATTCGAGCTGGTCCTGCCCTACCTAGTAGCTGTCATAATAATATATAGCCCTAATGTACTTTAATGGTACATCTTATTTAACCAAATTATTAAGTAGATTATTAAGTCTGTGATTTTATACAAGGCAATATACTACATGGCTGGAAATATATCAACCTTAGTTCATTTTGCGATCAAAAGTTACATATAAATATATACATATACATTTTGCATGTAAAATCAGTTTCTATTTTCATAACCTATTATTAACAAAGATCGCTTTCGTTCTTCTAGACTTCTTCAGGTCTGTGTACAAGAATCCTAAAAACCTATATAATTGTATAATTAGTTAGTATTGTTATTACCATCATTTTGAATAAAGTGGAAAAAAGAACCAGAAAACAATAATAAAAATAAAAAAAATATATATGTATGATGATGGAAACAAAATATACACTTAAATTTCAAATGATTTAAAATGGTATTTAAAACCAATTTGTAGAAAAAAATAAAATAAAATACAATTAGTCATGTAAACAATGTGGCAATTTTCTAAGTTCCAGTGTACTTTTAATTGAACAGTAGTAGTTTAGTCCAGGCTTTATAAAAGAGTTCAGCTTTAATTGCCACACGAGTTCATGTTTCTCCAGAATATTCAGGATGTCTCCTTCAAGATCACCCATGTCTATGCGATCCAGGATCTGGAACTTAAAACCAGTGTGTCTCTTATGAAGAGAAAGGTGTTTGGCTAGTGCGTTATTTTTACATCCAGAGCGGATTTCTGATAGATGACATGAAATCCTTCGCTTGAGTTTATTTACAGTCTTGCCCACATAGAATGCATCACATTCATTGCACTGTGCCCTGTGAATTACTTTTTTAGTGTTACAGTCACCCCCTGCACTGGTTTTAATGATCTTCTTTAAATAAGGGCAATAAAATCTATCATCTTGCTGTATAAATATACAAAATGTACAATTAGTTTCACATCTTTTAGTGATTTTTCTCACATGGTCTAGGTTTAAATTCAACAAAACTTCTAATATTCCTGGCCTTACTATAAACAAATGATGGGGCTTCACCTAAGATGTTAATCAGAAAAGGATTTCCTGTGACAATGTCCCAGTTTTCTTCAGAATCACCACTGATCTATTCAGAAAATCAACGAGGGTTAACTTATTACTCCACAGTAAAAGTCTACATCCTACAAAAACCAAGTATAATGTAGTGAAATCCCAAGGCTATAGATTAGCTCGAATTACCACAGAGATGGAACCATTTTTGAGAAACCTGAACAACTTAGAGAATGATTTTCTAGTGAGAGGCTATGAAAGTCAGATGTTAAAAAAAGTACAGTTTTGTACCTACCATAAATGTAGATGTTCGAGTGCTAATACAGCTGCAGCCATAACAGATGGGTTCTGCTGCCGTCAGGCGGGTCCTCGGTAGGCCGAATTCCAAAGTCTAGGTCCGGCGTCGGTTATCGTCGCTTTCTTTCCTGACGTCAGTGCGACAGGGGTATATAAGACACAGCCGACGCCATTTTCTTCAGTCTTTCTTGTCCCAGATGTCAGGTGCCCCCAGAAGGAAGGCAAAATATATATAAAAAAATATATATATATATATATATATATGTATATATAATATATAATCATGCATTGCAATATAATCAAAAACCAGTAGTTGCAAGCAAATACACCATAGAAGGATAACCCAATCAAGTTGTGAGATGAGGAGTTAGCCACTAGGTCTGTACCCAGAGGGGAAGGAGGGAAACCTGGACTGCAGCTGTATTAGCACTCGACCATCTACATTTATGGTAGGTACAAAACTGTACTATGTTCATCGTGCATACAGCTGCAGTCATAACAGATGGGTAGAATCCCAAAGCTACGCACAGGGTGGTAGGCACTAGGTGGAACTGGGAGGAGCCAGAATGCCCTGCAACACAGCAGTGGCAAAGCCTGCTCTAGTTTTGGAGAATAAAGGTAGGTGGTAGTGTTTAGTGAAGGTATGCACAGAACTCCAAGTGGCTGCCTCCAAAATATCTCTGGTAGGGACTCCTCTGAGGAAGGCTGCAGAGGTAGCTGTGGCCCTTGTGGAGTGGGATCTGGTGCCTGCAGGTACAGATTTACCATGAAAGGAGTAACAAAACCGTATGCAATGGCCTATCCATTTTGAAATTGTCTGTTTGGAAATTGGCTTCCCTTGAGCTCCTACAGCATAGGACACAAAGAGTTGTTCTGATTTCCTGAAAGGCTTTGTTCTGTCCAAATAGTAATGCAGCTGTCTAAGGAATGTAGCAGCCTTTCCCCCTTTGTTTTGAGGATTGGGGCAAAAGGTAGGTAAGTGTATGGCCTGATTTAAAGCTACCCTGGATACTACCTTAGGCATAAATGCCGGGTTGGTTCGTAGGGAAACCCTGTCCTGATGGAAGATGAGAAAGGGCTGCACAGCCATGAGGGGCTTGTAGTTCCAAAACCCTACGAGCTGAGGTAATGGCCAGAAGGAAAGCTGTTTTCCAGGACAAATATTGCAAATCTGTTGAGGCAGCTGGTTCAAAGGGAGGCAATGTTAATTTTTCTAGAATGTAATTAAGATCCCAGGCTGGTATTGGTTGTTTCCTTGGAGGTCTTATATTCTTAGCCCCTCTGAGGAACTGTCTTAAGAGTGGGTGGGAGAATAATGGTGGATCAGTGTTGTACTCTGCAGAAATGGCTGAGGCATGGATTTTGATGGAGGAAAATGAAAGTCCACTGTTCAACAGCTCAGCTAGATACTGTAATATCTGAGGTAAATTCAGTTTTCTAGGATCCTGGCCTTTTTTCTCATTCCAAGCGCAAAACCGTTTCCATTTTGCGGAGTAAGCCTTTCTAGTAGATGGCCTTCTGGCCTCCAAAATGACATCCTGCACCTCCTTGGAGAGTAGGGTCTGTTGTGGTGTTAAGGAATTTTCCATGCAGCCAGATTGAGTGTTTTCAGCTGACTGTGAAGAGTTTTGTAGCTGTACTGAGTCAGTAGAAGAGGCATTAGAGGTAGGGTCCAGGGAGGAGAATGTGTTAGGCTCCTCAGGAGTGGGTACCAGTGTTGTCTTGGCCAGTCTGGAGCGATCAGTATCATCTTCGGTCTGTCTGCTCTTGCTTTCAAGAGCACCTTGGGCAGAAGAGGCAAAGGTGGGAAGGCGTAAACTGTCCGTGCTGCCCAACTGAAAGAAAGGGCGTCCACTCTCCAGGCCTTTGGATGGAATGTCCTTGAGCAGAATTTTGTCAATTGATGATTCCTGTGGGAGGCAAAGAGATCTATGTCTGGCCTTCCCCACGCTTGGATTATCTTTGTAAACACTTGAGGATGCAACTTCCATTCGTGCGGGTCTGTCACATTTCTGCTTAGATTGTCTGCCAGCATGTTTTCCAAACCTGGCAGGTACTGTGCTTGAAGTTCGATTTGCCATTCCAGAGCCAAGTTCCAAAGTGACATGGCCAGCCTGCACAGGGGGTATGAATGTGTTCCTCCTTGTTTGTTTATGTACCACATTACTGTGGTGTTGTCTGTTCTTATCAATAATTTCCCTGGATGCAGGAGGTCCTTGAAAGCTGTAATTGCATTTATCACTGCTAGCATTTCCTTTTGATTGATGTGAAGGTGCTTTTCCTTTTGGGACCATTTGCCCTGAATGCACCTGTCTGTCATGTGTGCCCCCCAGGCGTAGTCTGAAGCGTCTGTTGTGATGACTTGATTTGCTTGAGGCTTGCAGAATGGTAGACCTGTGTTTGTTTGGCATGCTTGGGCCCACCATAGAAATTCCTTTTGCAAACATGGGATTAGTGGCATTATTGTTTCCAAACTGTGGCTGTGTTGAGACCATAGGTTTTTTAGGTACCATTGAAGTTTCCTCATATGCAACTTTGCACATGGGATTAGAAGAATGCAAGATGCCATGAAGCCCAGAGCCTGCAGGCTTTTCCTTGCAGTTAGCCTGGTATAATTTGCTAGTATTTTGAAGTAGTGAGTTAGTTGCCCCTGTTTTTCTGGCGTAAGATAGGCCATCTGGGTGTTTGTGTCCAAGTTGGCACCCAGGAAAGTTATTTTCTGAGATGGTGTTAGCCTGGATTTCTCTTTGTTGACTGTGTATCCCAGAGAATTCAATAACCGAGTTACATAAGCCAGATGTTCCAGAAGTATGTGTTTGCTGTCCGCTTGGATCAGGCAATCATCCAAATAAGGGTAAATTTGTATCCCTTGAAGTCTGCAGTAGGCAATTACTGATGCCAGGCATTTTGTGAATACTCTGGGCGCAGTAGATAAGCCAAAGGGCAATGCAGAGAATTGATAGCGGATTGAACCTGCAAGAAATCTGAGGTATCTTCTGCAGTTTTGTCTGATTGGGACATGCAGGTATGCCTCCTTGAGGTCCAATGTTACCAGCCAAGACTCCTTGCCCAGCATGGGAAGAAGCTGCTGTAAGGTGAGCATCTTGAATTTTGGTACGAGTAGAAATGTGTTTAGGATGGATAAGTCCAAAATGGGTCTCCAATCGGTTCCCTTCCTTGGTACCAGGAATAGTCTGGAATAAAAACCTTGACCTTGTTCGTGAGTAGGTACCTCTTGAATAGCTTTCATGTCCATGATCTTTGAAATTTGTATTTGAGCCTCTGCCCTTTGATTGCGTGGCAGGTTCGGCATGCCTCTCATTTTTGGAAGAGTGTGAAAATGAAATCTGTAGCCTCTGTTTATAATGTCCAGGATCCATTTTGTCTGTTGTGATAATATGCCAATTTTTTTGAAAATAATGCCAGCTTTCCTCCCAAGGGTGCTGCCAGCTGAGACTTGCTTGGCATGCAAAGGGGAAAGTCATTGGGTTTGTTTCCTGTATTGTTGTGCACTGTCTTCGCCACCTCTTGGTGCTGGAGTTTGCCATTGTCTGCCTCTATATGATCCTTGAGATTGTCCTCTGTGTGCGCCTGTATCTACCTCTTTGGGGCTTGTCCGTGGCTGGAAAGGACCAGTTTTTTGAAGGCCAATTTCTGCTAAAACGTGGTGGTTGTACCTGTAGAAAAGCTTTGACAGTTTGCATAAATTTAGCTTTTTCTTCCATTTTCCGTAGTATCTCCTCAGCATTAGTACCAAATAATACATCCTTTTGTAAAGGAGCATCTAGTAGTTTAGCTTTAACATGATCAGGCAAGGTTTGTTCCCTAAGCCAGGCATGTCTACGAATGACTGATCCTGTAACAGCAGCTCTACTTGAGGCCTCTAGAGCATCATAGCCACATTGTAAGGTGTGTTTACCCACTTGTTCTGCACTATGCATCATATCCTGCAACTCCTTCAAATTTGGTTGTTCAGGTTGTGACATTTTATTCCTTAATTGTGATAAAAGAAACTGCTGACATTTAAGCATATGGAACTGACAATTTAAGGCCCTCATGGCTAGGGTGGCTGAGGTATATACCTTTTTTCCCCACCTTTCTAAAGATCTAGACTCTCTTTCGGAAGGTAATGGATTCTTAGCAGTAGAGGCCTTCATTCCCTTGGGGCCTTGAGAAATGGTTTCAGGGTCAGCATTATGGCTTTTGTAAAGAAAATGGTGTGAGTTAGGAACTTTGTAGTACCTATCAGGCTTGACTGGGGCAGGAGGCAGGGAATCCACATTAAGGCAAGCCTCCGAGTAAACATCATCAAGTATGTCCAAGACAGGATATCACTAGAGGTCTGTGCTGAGGTAGCAAAAGAAATTCCCTAAGTCTTTTCTTGGAATCTGAAACATCTTGGCCTTCCCAATGGAAGTGTTCCCTCAAGGTATGCAAGGTTTCCCCGAAAGAAAAATCCTCTGGGGGAGATACAGAAGGAATGGACTGCTCTGCATCTGAATCTTCAAAAGGGGAGTACGAGTGTTCCTCTTCATCAGAATGTTCTGAAATAATGGAGTCCTGGTCAGAAGAGGGAGAATCTTCCTCCACTCTGGGTCTCTTGTCCGGAGGGGGTTGGGAACCCCTGATAAGAGTAATTAAATCCTCAGCCATTTTGAGCATCTGCTTTTTAGGCATGGGACCTGGAGATGGGCCCTGTGCAACAGGCCTCTTGGGATGCATGGCTGATTTGGACTTAGTAAAGGCCTTTATGGAAAAGGAAGATGAGGGTCTGAAGACACCATGGGTGGAAGTGGACCTGTCCACATTAAGAGGCTCAACACTCACAGTGGTTTCGGTAGCTGGAGTCAGGGTATGGGCCGAGGTACCTGCGGTCTCGGTTACAGAAGACACCGCCAGAGAAGTGTCGTCGGTAGTCAGGGGCTGCGTAGGCGCCTCACTGAGAACCGGACCACGTGTAGCCGGTTTTGGCATGGTGTCGGTGGAGACCGCGGACCTCGCGTGTCGGTCTTTATCCTTGCGTTTTTTGGACAAAACGGTAGTATCCGACGACATTTTATAATCAAAAGCTTTACCAAAAAAGTGCTGGGCGAACTCCACCCGATGCTTAATAGTGCGTTTATTGAAAGTAGCACAAAAGCGACAGCCCGAGACGTCGTGGTCTGGGCCTAAACAAGGTATACAGAGGGAATGGAAATCCTTATGCGGTATTTGCTTCCCACAAGAAATACAATTGTTAACTTTGTCTGACATCGGTCTGAGGCAAGAAAAGTTTCAACGGGTACTTAGCTTTAAAGAAGACTTCGGTTTCCAAATTTTCGTAATTTCAGGAGCTGGCCGACCGGCACTTGCGAACTGCTTCTGCTTCGGGCACCGCGCAGCAAAAAAGACTGAAGAAAATGGCGTCGGCTGTGTCTTATATACCCCTGTCGCACTGACGTCAGGAAAGTAAGCAACGACAACCGACGCCGGACCTAGACTTTGGAATTTGGCCGACCGAGGACCAGCCTGACGGCAGGAGAACCCATCTGTTATGACTGCAGCTGTATGCACGATGAACATCATCATGGAACCCACTATAGAACTGAAAAGGACTGAAGCACCTTCACTCAACCTCCCCAGTAGAAAAATGTTAAGTAATTCCGGAGAATAACATGCAAAAATAGCTGCATCCTGACATACACTTTGGATTACCACTGTATTAAAAATATTATTGAAGAAACTACCATTGTGTGATCTGATTAATATACAGTGATTAACTAGAGATATATGGAATGAAAATCTTCCACACACATAAGTTTCTTACACTGTTTTGAAAAGAGTAAAAACAAGACAGCTGTCATGATAGCAAATGGGGGAATCAGAATAAGCTTAAAATAGTGTTACCAGCTCCATGTATCTGGGAGTAGGAGAGTGAGGAAAAGGAAGGTCTGGGTGAGGAAGTTACATGTAGAATCAGAGGAGCTACAGCCACCTAGCACAGAATGTCAGTGGCAGTGTGTGACAAGAGAATACCAAGGAAGCTAAAAGGAATGTGTACAAAACAGTGGTGAGACCAGTACCATTGTATAGTATGGTACAGAGACCAGAGCAATCAAGTTGGAGAAGTTGAGGAAGGCAGAAGTGAAGGCCTGAAACGAGGTGTAGGATGCACAATGTGGGACAGAAGAAGTGATGCCATCAGAGCAGAAGCCAAAGCAACTCTAATCACAGTGGAGGTCAAAGAGAATAGATTACAATGGTTCAGGCATATATGCTAGGAAGCAGGAGCTGATTTGGTGCAGATTTGGTAGACACAGTAGGAGTGCAAGAGGAAATGAGGTTGCCCATCAATGAGATGGGATGGACTGCAGTCTGCATGAGAAAAGACCTGCAACAGTCAAGCATGACTGTTGAAGAATGTAGGAGAGTGGCACTGTATCAACAGAAGTAGCAACAGTTTACATGACACCCCAAACCAAAGTACAAAATAGGAAAAAGGGTGATGATGATGTCCACAGTTGCCATTGTGTCAGGCATAAAATCAAGGTATGGACAGAGTGCTTTCCAAAACATATTTTAAAACAAACTACTGCATATCTAAAGATGTTAATTTGCATTACACAGTTAGCTGCAAAATGACACAAGCACAAATGTCTATATTTGAGGACCAGGAATGCTGACTGCTCTGTGTAACCTTTTCAGCCATGTTTGATGACAAGAGAATAAATATAAATACTGTTCTGTAGGAAATGCATAAAAATGCAGTGATTTACTGCTGCGTGATTTTTATTTAATATTATAAGGAAACCCCCATGATATTGCCATTTGCCATCTCCTTTCCACTGTAGAATTTCCCAACAAACTGAAACACAAACACATACATACATGCAGACAGACAGACACACACAATGGACGTTTACACCACACGGCTTCTTCACATCTCTATGACCCATAAGCTATCCTTCTCCTTATTACAGTCTCAGATGTAGATTCCCCAGCTTTTTGCTTAACCATAAGTACTGGACTGTAATGTGCACTTCATTCCTGCATCCCAGGCAAGTGGTCATGAACAGCATTTTAACACTGTATGATGTGTGTGTGTGTGTGTATCTTTTGTATTTTCCCGGTTAGGGGTCGCCACAGCGGAACTCCGGTCTGCTAATGATTGACAGTTGATTTTTGCATACCAAGTGGCCAGCCCTGACGTACAACCTAAACGAAGGTACGCCCATTCACGCATGTCTCCATGCAGAAGACGCTCTAACTGAGAATCGAACCGGACAGCGTCTTACCATGAGGTGACAATGCTACCGCAGCACCACAACCATGGACATTTTAACACTGTATGATATAGTCCCAAATATCATCATATTGTGATGTTTGAAGACTTTTTAATGCATGCTAGGTGGATTCTTCATAGGAAGCGAGTCTGAGAGCAGACAAATACCTTGCTCTTTGGTTAGACTCTTATTTAAAGTTCCAACAGTACTTCAATACCAAAGTACAAAGCAGTTACATTCAGGCTTGGAAAATCTCTTCCTTTTTGTCTCAGACAGACAAGCTACCAGCAAAGGCCCACCTAGAGCATGGTCTCCCATTACATCAGCCTCCAAAGAGAATTTCACCTCAGTATAATACACCTTCAACAATACCTGCTGATTCATCTCTCTCTCACCTTAACATCTGATCATTGTTTAGTCCATAAAGGCCAACTGTCTTCCTGTCCAACAAGGTTACATCTTCTTTCTCATTCCTACTCAAGCTATGAAACCAAAATTTGTTTCCATAACTAGCTAGCTAATTCAGCACAAGAGAATCTACAATCACAGATCTCAACCTCAAGAAGCTCTGAATGTCTACACCCCATACACTAACAAATTAGAGAACACAGCTTCTAAATTATTGGCCCTTAACTCTTGGAACTGTTACCTCTAACCATAAGGGGACTCAACTAATTTTCCAGACTTCTGGAAAAAAATTGTCACCTAAACAAAACAGCTTAGCACAGCTGTTTTGCAAGCTGGAAAGCAGCTTAATTTGAAAAGTGAACAGATGAAACTTTCAGCAATGTCTGCTAATTTCTACTACAGGGAATCATTCATCTAAACCATCAAACATGACATCATAATTCAGTTGATCTAACCTATGTAGTCTAGTAAACGGACAATATGCTTTAACAACTTCACACAATTTAATTTGCCACTACAAAACATATGTATTGTGAACTGACTGATACTTCTAATTAGGTCCACACTCTTTACACATTGCTTGGATTTACCCCCCAGTAACCACTGTGCATTCGTATGGCATCTACTATTTACTTCCCTGTCAATACACATCAGAATTTTAATATCATGTTGCATATTTAAGCCATTTACGGACATACTTTTCAGGTGCACGAATGATGTATTCTTTGCCTTTGTTAAATTATAATATCCACTTGTTACCTAATGTCTATTTTTATGCATTATACACCTGGGCTCAGCCAAAAGTAGATCCCAAAGGATGAGTGCTTTACCTGGATTAGCAAATCTAAATAAATAAATAGCATCTCTTTTTATCACAACATAACAAATGCTCACTAGAAAGGAAAAGTGTTTCTGTCTTCTGAACAAAAAGTAGTGGAAGTAACCTGGCGTTATGCAAATACACTGAAGGTATGCATCAGGAAAAGGGGCATGAGGCACTGTGGACATACCCACTAGCACTAGGTGAACTCGGCAGAACAAAAGGCCCCACATTTGCATATGTTTCTATCCATGTATTTTTATTACTCTTGTTTTTATTACTCCCCTTTTCACTGCTTTTACCCTTTTGATTTGGCATTGTACGTAGATATAGGGATATCTAATTATAACTCCATCACAGCTTCTGGCTACAGAAAAACAAAATTCGATACACTATATAAGACAGTGAAATAAGTGCCTGATACTTTTTCCCCAGTAGTTCTGCTCCACAAACCTGTCTTTGATAAGTTTACTCCAATTAACCTGTTTATACTATTTCTGGGGAGCATTCAAGCTAGAGAATTATAAATTTAGTTCTGATTACAATGATATCATATTGGAATTCAGTACTGCCTACATCCTCTCAGAAGAAAAACAGTGTTCAAGTCTGGTACCAGACAAGGCTGTCAATATCCAGACCACCTCTGGAGATAATGAGTCACTCTCCGAACAACGTAGCTAGTTTTACAACATTTTGTTATGCCTCAGTTAGCATCATGAATGCTTAAAAATATTTAGCAATGTTGTCATCAACATAGAAAAAAAAAACTGACTGCAGTGTCTGCGTGAATCATTATTTCTGATTAAAACAAAACACCCAAACTTGGATGCATCTACTGGAAATGGGATAAAGCCAGACCGTCTCAGCAGGGTTTAGTAATTGCTCATTATTTTACATCAGGAGTTCATAGCTGTACAAAAAACAGTTTGCAGTATACTGATATTTTCTGGAACAAAATCCTCTAAATAAATTTGCCCTATATCAGGTCGACAATAGCTTTTGAATGTATATGGGTGGGCAAGGATGAGCTTCTAAGAAGCAAGCTGAACTGCTTTCCCGCGTTTATATTTAATTAACCCAACTCTCACATTTATCCCAAAGCACATTAACTTTATGATGTTAAACAGTTTCCTGACAAATATGGCTTCCTAATGTATAAAACGTACAATACATGTCTACAGTACTGACTTTACATTTTGCCCTGGGATTCACGAAGGAAGATGGCCTACTTTGCAGTATATTAAAAAAGACCCTCTCTTAGGCAATTATTAGTACAATGGATTTCTTTAACAGATTTGGCGATATAGTGTGAAACAGAAGGAAATGGGAGGAAATTTAATTCTTCCTTAAAAAAAAAGAGAGTTATTTTTTCACGAAAGTAAGCTTTAACTATTTATTATAGTTACATACCAAACATAACCCACAAGGCTGTTATGCCATTTTCATAAATCATTGATATTGTCTGCGACTCATAACTTTCGATAGATTTTTATGGTGCTGTAGGAAAGTGGATACCAATGGGTTATTACGAGGGCACAGAGCCTCTTTGTGGAGGAATATCGGAGTATTCTTGGCAGCCTAAGCCTTATCCCTAGCACCTTCTAATGTGGAACATACTAATGTAACCAGTCACCAGTAACCACACTTAACACTCCTAAAAATAAAATGCTTCATCAGTGAATATTCTGCCCACACACAGTTCGGGGATGTTTAGAATTAAGACACAGCTAGTAGTGTGTGTTTGCTGCAATACATCAAGTTGTTACTAAACATAAATTGCAGTACGCTGTGTGTGTGTGTGTGTGTGTGTGTGTGTGTGTGTGTGTGTGTGTGTGTATGTGTACACACGCATACGTTATGTTGCTAAGAGGCAAAAGTTAAGTGAAAATGCCCACTTAATCTGAAATGTATGCTGCTTTTGCAATCTTCATTCATACTTTTAGATGTTTAGTCTTGCTTCCCCATCTGTAATTCTCAGATCTTTCCATCATTAGATTCAACATATCCGTAACTTCTCTGTTTTTTTTCCTTGTTAATTTTAGAGTACTGGATTTAGAGTAATGGAACACTAATTTGAAATGCTCAAATTCAAAATCCTATTGTTAGAATGCCCTTTTTGTAAGATACTAAGAAATGAAGAAAGGTGAAGACTACGTTGTGAAGCTTATTATCTGATGAATAAAATAATAGTGAATATATTGCTAAACTGACAAGCAAAAATAAGCACAATAAAGTCTGTAAACAGTATTAAAACTTCTTGATTTAAGTGTACAGATAAATATAGTTACAGAAACATCTTTACTTTATTTAAAACTAAATTATTTTTGAGTGCAGCTGCAGACCTTGCTAGGTAAATCAATAACTGTGTTGGTGGCAGATAACCCTTTCAGTTTGATCACAATTGTTAAGCTGACAGAAATTGTGCAAAAATATTAACTGTTGAAAAGGTAATTATTTTTGCCAGTTTTAATTTGCTGGGTCATATGAAAAATAATTATTGAATGTGAAATGGACATGTGTAGAACTGGTATCTTGCAAATTAAAAGTTAGTACCATAACTATAGTTATAGTTATGAGTTGACATGGTTCATCCTTAGGACTGAAGTTACAGCTCTCAGTTTGTTCAGCGCTGATGTAATCCTTCCCAGGATTCGACTACTCACCTTTACTCATGATGGCCTGTGCATTGCTTACATGTCCAGCTATGAGGTAGGCTGCTCATAAGCAGGACATTAATGAAGCCTACCCACATTCTTGCAAAACACCTATGCAGAACCCCTTTCTGACAGGTAAAATGAAAGGTGGAAAATACTATGAAATGGATGAGCCACAACCATTACAATCTGTTGTTACTCTAAGTACATACATTTTAAATCTCTGGTCTGGTTCACCCTCCTCACCAAGAAAATAGTGTCCCTGGCAGACTGTCCTGGGTGTCATTATAAATGTATACCCCAAATAACTGTGTCCCCAAACAAAAATCTGAAACTAGAGACAGTAGGCAACTTGTAATGCTTTCAGAAATCATTTATAGAAGCCCAAGTTGCAGCCACAAATATGTCTATATTGTGTGTGTGTGTGTGTGTGTGTGTGTGTGTGTGTGTGTGTGTGTGTGTGTGTGTGTGTGTGTGTGTGTGTGTGTGTGTATATACAGTAAATATAAAAAGTGTACACACCCCTGTTAAAATGCCAGGTATTTGTGATATAAAAAATGAGACCACAATAAATCATGACAAAACTTTTCCCACCTTTAATGTGACCTATAACCTATACAAATCAATTGAAAAACAAACAAATCTATTAGGGGAAAAATATAAAAATTAAAAAAAACATACAATAAGCTGGTGGCATAAGTGTGCACACCCTTAAACTAATACTTTGTTGAGGCATCTTTTGCTTTAATTACAGCCTTCAATCTTCTTGGGTACACACCTGCCGTCGATTAAAGAGACTCTGATTAACCCCAAATAAAGTTCAGTTGTCCTACTACGATTTTCATGACATTTACTCAGTTGCCTGCTACAGCAAAAGCAATGGTTCGCATAGAGCTTACAAAGCATCAAAGGGATCTCATTGTTGAAATGTATCAGTCAGGAGAAGGGTACAAAAACATTTCCATAGCATTGGATATAACATGGAACACAGTGAAGACAGCCATCAAAAAGTGGAGAAAATGTGGGACAACAGTGACTTTGCAAAGAACTGGATACCTCTCCAAAATTGATGAAAAGACGAGGCGAAAACTGGTCAGGGAGGCTGCCAAGATATCCACATCAACTCTGAAGGAGCTGCAGGAATTTCTGGCACGTACTGGTTATGTACTACATGGGCGGCCACGGTGGTGCAGCGGTTAGTGTTGCACCCTCACACCAAGAGGTTCTCCGGTTCGATCCTCGGTGCAGGTGCCTTCTGTGCGGAGTCTGCATGTCCTCCCTGTGGTCGCGTGGGTTTCCTCCGGGTGCTCCGGTTTTCTCCCACATCCCAAAGACATGCTGTAGGTGGATTGGACACTCTAAATTGACCCTAGGTGTGAGTGTGTGTGTGTGCCTTCTCTGGAAGGTTAGGGCCGGGCTGGCAACTCGACACCGTAAAACTCCACTGCCAATCTTGAGCGGACAGGTGATCCGCTGTGGTGACCCATAACTGGGAAAAGCCGAAAGAAGAAGACTGGTTATGTACTACATGTGACAACAATCTCCCATAATCTCCATATGTCTGGCGTGTGGGGTAGGCTGCATGACAGAAGCCTTTTCCTAGGCCTGGCTAAAATTTGAAAAACAATACATCAAGTCTCCCAAAAGCATGTGGGAAAATGTGATATGGTCTGATGAAACCAAGGTTGAACTTTTTGGCCACAATTCCAAAAGGTACGTTTGGCACAAAAACATTACTTTGCATCACCAAAAGAACACCATCCCCACGGTGAAGCATGGTGGTGGCAGTATCATGCTTTGGGGTTACTTTTCTTCAGATGAAACTGGGGCTTTAGTCAAGGTGGAGGGAATTATGAACAGTTCCAAATACCAGCCACACTTTTGGCCCAAAACCTTCAGGTGCCTGCTAGAAAGATGACGATGAAGAGGAATTTCACCTTTTAATATGACAATGACCCCAAGCATACATCCAAATCGACAAAAGAATGGCTTTACCAGAAGAAAATTAAAGTTTTGGAATGGCCCAGACCTAAATCCAATAGTAAATCTGTGGGGTGACCTGAAGAGTGCTGTGCACAAGAAATGCACTCACAATCTGACAGATTTGGAGTGCTTTTGCAAGGAAGAGTGGGCAAATCCATAAAAAGAGAACAGGAAACCAAGGCAAGGCGAAGTGTTGCAGAAAAGACTCCAAATAATAGCGTAATAAAACTTTTAATAACCGCTTTCGTCCAAGGACTTCTTCAGGGTGGGCAAATATTGCCAAGTCAATATGAGCCATGCTGATAGATTCCTACCCAAGAAGACTGAATGCTTTAATTAAATCAAAAGATGCTTCAACAAAGTATTAGTTTAAGGGTCTGCACACACAACAAAAATTTAGTTTATGGGTGTGCACACTTATGCAACCAGCGTATTGTACGTTTTTATATTTTTTCCCCTAACAGATTTGTTTGTTTTTCAATTGAATTGTACAGGTTATAGGTCACATTAAAGGTGGGAAAAGTTTTGAAATGATTTACTGTGGTCTCATTTTTTTATATCATAAAAACCTATTTTAACAGGGGTGTGTAAACCTTTTTATATCCACTGTATACACATTTCAACAGTGACAATAATGCATGTATATTTCTCTTTCTGTCCAGCAGGGCACACTG
This sequence comes from Protopterus annectens, assembly GCF_019279795.1. Classification (NCBI taxonomy): domain Eukaryota; kingdom Metazoa; phylum Chordata; order Ceratodontiformes; family Protopteridae; genus Protopterus; species Protopterus annectens. The sequence continues at coordinate 131,870,473 of NC_056744.1, forward strand.
TTGGTACATTTTTAACACAAGCAGCTATATATCTACATTTTTCAACACAAGCATCTGTACAAATCAGTTTGATATACAAATAACATAATTCTTTACAGAATTCCAGCTAGCTGTACTGGCATATGTTACACATCCACTACCCTTCTTCCTATCCTAGCATAGCTGGAAATGCCTCACATTGTCACATCGTTCATAAAAATCTTTGACAACAGACTATTATACTTTTTGTCAGCCCTTCAAAGCATATAAACTTGGAAAGAAAAGATGGTACTCACTGACTTTTGAGTCTAACAAATGTTGAAGTGCAGCCTGTCTCCTGCCCATGTCTCCTCCTTTCCCCTGCTCTGTGCTATACAGCACTGAACACTCCTAACTTGTGCCATATCACTGCACCAGTTTGCACATTCCAGGGACATTGCTTTCCTTACCTGAGTTAGTATTTCTTTAAGTCTAACATGAATTGCTCCCCTTTAAAATGCCACCAATGCTTCAATTTTATCCTGTACTTTCTTCTATCTTCTGATGAACACATGGAAAAATGACAGTCTCACCTCATACCTCATTTTAGAATGTTGGTATCTGTGTGTTGTGTGCTTCCTACTAGCTGAATTTCTCTGCATCATTTTGCATTGTAAAACATGTACCTTTCTCAATTTGCAGATTTAAATCAACAACAAATTTTATAAAGCTGAAATGAATGCATTCTTATTTGTGCTTTAAAAATTTAACAAAAAGGCTATCTCAGTGCTGCAAACAGTGGTGATTATTTAATCCCATATTGCAAATAAAATAGACTGCTAGTTAAAAACCACTGCTGAATGTTTATATTGTAGTGATGCAACCAGGTCTCTTGCACAGAGCCATTCTGTTGCATACTGTAGTAATTTATTGTGTAATTTTGTTTTTGTAACACTAAACAAATGAAGCATTAACATGGTTGTGTATTAATTGTGACAACGTGTAGCAAAATCAGTCACCAAGGGTAAAGTGCCTCAAATAAAGCACAAATACAGCATACAAAGTTAAAACTCTCTGAGGCACAACACAACAATAAGAAGTTGGTCGTTGACCATTTATTAAAGTAAAACCAAAAAAAGTACTCTGTGTCCAGTAAGAGCTTTCACATTACATACGAATGCTTCACCACACTGTTCAACCACTAACAAATCCCTTATGTTTAAATACCACATTAAATTCATTGTACAACCAATCAGCTGTGTGCACATTAATATTAATGCCTGTAAAATGTATCCAATTAAATACTTAAAATTCTAATAAAATTCAAAAGAAGGTGACTTCCAATATAAATCATTTTATAAATACATATAGAATTAATGAATATTTATATATTTACATTCATTTAAAACCATTAAATCATCAGAGAGATAGAATTAGCTGAAAATAACTGCAAATAACTGGTGTCTGAGAGACCTGGAGCTGATGTGTAAATAGAATATAAAACATCAAAAGTATATATACATGGGAATGTGAAATCAGTAACCAACAGAGTAAATACATATGGAAACAAATGTGAGTTACTTTAGTTCCTGTCAAAATAACAAATAGAACCATATTCATATGAAGCAGAGTTTTAAAACAACTAATATGCATAGATAAGACTTCTATAAAATTACATGAGTATGAACATGATGCACAACAAAAAAGAAAAAAAGAGAACTTAAGAATTAAAGAAGTCATGTAGGATTTAAAAAAAATGGCATAATACATGAAAAAGTGTTGCAAAATATAATGCATATTAATGTTTGAAAACCCTTGCACTAAGAAAGGGTTTCAAAGATACCCTATCATTTAATCCAGAGGCTCTATCAGCCTGTAGCCTCATAATCCATCTAATTTCTTTTTGTTCGGTGTAGTTCTTATAGTCACCTATCCTAGTGTCCTTATATATTAATTCTAGGGCCATAAACTTAAAAGTATGTCAGACCTTCAGTTATTACATGTTTGGCCAAAGCGTTGCTGTCATCTTCTCTGTTGATGGCATATACGTGTTCTCTAACACGTTCCCTATGGGTCCTATTGGTCATGCCTACATAAAAAGATGTACATGTCCTGCAGATAGCTAAATAAACCAAATTACATGTCTTACAGTCTGCATATATCTCAAAATCATACTGTCGTCCTGTGTCTGGATGAATGAACTTATCGTTCAACATGTAACTGCACTGATTACAGCTCCTGCATGCATGAGTCATTTTTCTATTTGACACTACATGTTGTTTTTTTTTTTCTTTCATAGCATAAAAGACGTTTCAATGATTTCATATTCTTATAAGTAAATTTTGGGATGTCTCCTACTAATTGATGTACCTTTTCATCTACTGTTAAAATATTCCAGTTTTTCATAAAAATCTCTTTAATTTTTCTATTATTGTTGGTAAAGGAAATAACTGGCCTATTCAACACTGCTGAGGTTTCTATTCTTACAATATTGAGGTAACAATCCCGATTATTATGTAAATGGGGTTTTCCTACTGAGCTCCTTTTTTCCTATACTTTCTAACCTCAACTGTTTCATGAAACTTAACGTCTTGGCTAGTAAGTCTAGATGTCCTTAAGACCTGGCCTTTGACTATGTTCTTGTAGACGTGTTTGGGATGCATGTTGGTGCGATGTAATATAGAGTTTTTCCTGCAATCTTTCCTAAAGAGCTGTGTATGTAAAAGATTCCCTTCTCTTGTTAAAAGAACCTTTAAAAACTCAATTTTATCTCCTGACCATTTACCCACAAAAGATAAAAAACTAGTGGTGCTGTTGATGTATTCAATGAATTCTCTTAGGGTGGATTTCTCACCACTCCATAATAGAAAAATATCATTAACAAAACGCTTGTATAATAAAATGTTTTCATAATAAATGCTATGTATAATGCAAGTGGACTCCCAATATGTCATCACAAGATTGGCATAGGAGTTGGCACTAGGTGTGCCCATTGCAACTCCTTTCTACTGTAGAAAATACTTATCATATACAAACACGTTCTTTAGAACAATATCTATAAGCATGGCACATCTTATCACTTCTCTTGGCATGTCTCTTTCTATCAAATACAGCCTCGTGTAATCTAGGCCTATGTCATTAGGGATAGAAGTGAATAGTGAATTAACATCTAATTCTATATGTATTTATAAAATGATTTATATTGGAAGTCACCTTCTTTTGAGTTTTATTAGAATTTTAAGTATTTAATTGGATACATTGTATATGTATTAATATTAATGTGCACACAGCTGATTGGTTGCACAATGAATTGAATGTGGTTGAACAGTCTGATGAAGCATTCGTATGTAATGTGAAAGCACTTACTGGGCACATAGTACGTTTTTTGGTTTTACTTTAATAAATGGTCAACGGTCAACTTCTTATTGTCGTGTTATGCCTCAGAGAGATTTATCTGTGTATTAATTGTGTTTAATATTTTCCCTTTTAGTACTGGGTTCCCCAGAGTTTCACATTAAGTTCTTTATTTTACTGTTTTATTAAAACCGCCGTATGTATTCTGCTCTTTTGTGTTTTCTTATTGTTAACTTCATCATATTTATCAGAGCACTGAAAACAAATTTGTAATGATCTGTTTGAAGCAACCAATAGCTATCTGCCTGATAAACGACAATTAACTAGAACAAAATATTGCTTTTCTCCAAACCAGTAGATGCCCTAGACATGCATGTTTCTTAGTTCTCAGAAATTCTTGAGATGCTGTTGAGTAGGATTACTTTGCATAAAAACAAGATGCAAAGCACTTTACATGCATCTGATAAGATTATGGAACATGCACTGCATTATTTACCTGATATTTGTTCATTGTTCATGCTTTAGTATGAAGGAATCATGGCTTTCTTACATACACAGTTCATGTTAATGTGCAAAGGCATGATTTTTTTGCCCTTTTGCTCAGTTTATTGCTACTTATTGCATGTTCTAGTACTCTTTTCACATGAGAGTGAGATGTATGAAAATGTGATTTTAGAAAAACAATGCAGTACAGCCCAAAGTTTTAGCCCTCCCAGCAGTACATCTATGAAGGACATGGCTTAGTGACATGATCTTGTGGGATAAAAGGTTTCCTCTCAGCTTCTGTGTAACAGTTCATTACTTGTTCTGTATAATTTATGTATAACTGTTTAACGTTATGAATTGTTGCCTGTTTTTCAACAACATACCTTTTTTCCCTGTGCTGCCAAGGGATAAGACAGTGTGATGGGGAAATGGGGTGCATCTTTGTATTTTTTTATCTCTGTTTTACTGCTGACCTTGCTCTTTGGGATGTCAGAGAAAGGAGTAGTGTAAATGTATAAAAGAAAAAAATCCACTGCAGAAAAAGTACTGGACTCCTAATATTTAATGCACAACTAATAACTTAAATAGTACCTTGACAGTGTCACAGAGGAAGCAGCAATCAGAATGTTCTGACTATTACATGTCAGGTGAAATAACAAGTCTCTAAGAATCATGAAATGGGTGTCTCTTGCAGGGGATATCACTGCTCTGGAGCAGACTTCGTATCCATGTAAAATATAGCTCATCCCTTTCCATGCAAGAGGTTCCATGGTTTGATTCTTGGCTGGGTTGCTTTCTGTGTGAAGTGTGCATGTCCTCCATGTGTTTGCATGGCTTGGATCTATGGATTGGCAATAGCAAATTTACTCCAAGACTGCCCCCTGTACTACTAATCCACAGAGGCAGTTCCTTAATGCTATATCCCATTCATGAGTTCTTTCAAATTATCTGTGGTATGATCCCAGTTATTCTCATTATGAATAATATATAATTATTGACTGTGGGATGGTTTGTTCTAACAGCAAATGGAATATGTTAATTCAAGCACCAGAAGAGAAATCAGCTAGGCTTCAAATGACCCACAAGGGTAGCTATCCTAGTACTTGCCTATGAACCTGTGAAACTGAGTTCTGGATGCATGTACTGCCAATACACTAAAATGTTAAGAAAAGAAATTTGGGCATTAAATGTGTAACCTTTATGTTAAGGAAAATAAATCTGAGCAGCAAATGTGTACCCTTGTACCCTTTGTAATTGATAAACATATTTTGTTCTTCATTAGAAGTAAAATTCCTAGTGCATCTTGCATAATATTAAACCCAGATCCCAGACTGAGTGTGTTCCCAGTGCTCTTAAGGCAAATTGTGCTTGATGCAGAGAGCTGCATCTGGAAATACCGGGTGTTTCCATTTTTGTTCCAAGTGAACTTCCCTCTCCAGTGCCAGGGGTGAGGAGTCAGGCTCCTTGATTACTGTCCCAGAGTAGGGGACGTCACAAATACAATTAAATATTCTCAGCCATTACCCCTTTGGTAGTATTATTGCCATTACACTTTCAGGCAAATTAGGATTTAAGCTTCTAAAGTAAAAATTCTGTTTCATACATAGCAGCAGCTTTTTAAAATCAGTTTAGCAACAATACAGAGTTATTACATCATACAATTCAGTATGAAGACAAGCAACCAGTCTTCTTTCTACTAATGTGTTTCAGTTGTTGCTTGTTATAGAAGTGAAACAAACAAAGGCATAAAGGTATTAAAACACCTTTATTCCTGCTTTCTTAGTACCTTGGCAAAACACCATTGAGGGGCCCCAAATAGAGACTAAATTCACACACAATGAATAACTACCCACAAGTAATCATTTAAAGGCACAGCCTTACTTTGATTAAACAATATCCCACCATATCATTTTTCAAATTTGCTAGAGAGCAGGAAACAAAGATGTTTTTTTTTCTTGCCTTCCAGCCTTCAGTTGCCCATTGGTTTGTTGTATTTATTTTGTATACTATGTGTAATAGAGAGTTCAAAATGCCAATTGGATGGTTAGGCTACACGTGGCCTTTTAACCACAAGTGAGCATCCATTGTATTTGGAGATATATACCAATTTCTGATGCATAGCTTTACTTTCTGAGCACCCTCAGCAAGGAACTCATTTCAAATGTAAATAGTTAAAGTATATTTTCAAACCTTTAACAACAGGCAGAGCAAATCACATGTAATCACCTCATCCCTTGTTAAAAGCATGTATACATAAGTAAATGGCAAAACTTTAAACAACATTTCTGCACCAGTAGTTAGCTATATTCTGTTACAAGAGTTCTGCAGGTTCACATGTTTTTCTAAGCAAATCCTCTGTAACTTTACTGAATTTCTGAAAGGTCTATGCCTCCTCCTATATAACTGCAATGTTTTACATAATGACATTCCTGATTTGACCTACTCTGTCACTGGTGACTCTATCACTGTATGTTATCCTCTGGGAGAGTGCTTCATACTCACTGTCTTTAACAGTTACGCCTTTAGTTTTTCTCTTTTTCTCATATTTTACTCATACTTATTTAGCAATCTTATTCATGGCACTTTTTATTCCATTATATAATGCACATCTAGCATGCCCTCAACTACATTACTCCACTTACTAAGCATAATGACTAAGACTAGTGGTGCTTTCCTAAGTTCACTGCTTCTTTACAACACCTATATTTCCCATCTTGAAGCACTATACATCTGCTGCAACTGTTAACCACACACAAGTATCTTATTCATAGCGTAAATGAAGGGGCTTATGACTGGTACTTTAATATAGAGTTTTGTCATCACTCTTTACTCATCTGCACATTACATAAATAAGGCAGAGCTTAAGACTTATGCAGAGACTGTGCCCATTTTTTCAGTTGTTTATGAACTGATACATAATTATGGCACAGTCTGTAGCCTACTTTCTTTATGAATACAATAATAACTTGTGATAAGCTACAGTAACACAGAGAGTAATAACTATCATTGCATCACAGCAGCTGAATCTTCAGTTCTCAGCCAGGGTGCCTTCTGTGTACAGTATGCATACCTATCATCTATCTATGTTTTTTTTTTTCCTTTCAGGTGTTTCAGTTTCATTCCGTATCTCACAGATATGCCGATGGTGAAATGGTGACATTCTGAACTCTCCACAGTATATGTGTGTGTTCTGCAATGGACTGGCAGCTTCAGTTTTGTCCCACTGAGTTCCTGGATAGGCTCTGTTTCCTCTACGACCTTGAACTGCATTAAGCATAACACTGGAGAATGAATATCCCACTACTGAACAATTAACACTATAAAATACAATATTTCTCTTTGTAACATAAATGCTACAACATTACTTTATATGTAACTTACTTTCAAAGCATTACTGTATATCTAAATTACATATCAAGTTATGTTACAAAGAGAAATATTTGTAATAAGCAATTTACTTTCAGCTGGCACAGTGCCACAGCAGATAGCACTGTTGCCTCACAGCAAGAGGTTCCTTGGTTTGATTCTTAGCTGGGGTGCCTTCTCTGCGGAGTGTGCATGTCCTCCCTCTGTTCACATAAGTTTCCTCCTACATTTCAAAGACATGTAGTAGGTGGACTGGATGCTCTAAATTGGCCATAGGTGTTAGTGTGCATGCAAGTATGTGGTGTGGAAGAACCATTGTAGCAGGGTTAGCCAAATGGCAGTGTAAACCTTGGCTCTACTGGCAAATTGACACCCCAACCCCACTGAGAGAAAAAGGAGGTGTGGATGGATGGCTGGACAGATGAAAATTACTTTCAGTCTGTGTTTAGTACTTATCACTTTGATACAAAAAAAGAAAACATAAGATGCTAATACCACTGTCAATCTTTCTATATTGTGCTGCCCCATGCTTTGTTTGAAAATGCACATGCAGTTGCATTGAGCATTTAATCAAATGCCACGAGTTAAATAGATATAAGATGATGAGTGACTGGATGACACCGAGGGAGTATACACTGTAAAAATCTAGGTTTGTCAGTCTGACATTTTGCTGGGAGCAAGGCAAGCACTGAAATGTCTTGCTTATCAAAGTTCCTTACCTAGGAAAAAGAGGCAGAGGGCAGTGTTAGAACACAAAGACTTCCAGAGGCAGAGGGCAGTGCTAGAACACAAAGACTTCCAGAGGCAGAGGGCAGTGCTAGAACACAAAGACTTCCAGAGGCAGAGGGCAGTGTTAGAATACAAATACTTCCACAGGCAGAGGGCAGTGTTAGAACACAAAGACTTCCAGAGGCAGAGGGCAGTGCTAGAACACAAAGACTTCCAGAGGCAGAGGGCAGTGTTAGAACACAAAGACTTCCAGAGGCAGAGGGCAGTGTTAGAACACGAAGACTTCCAGAGGCAGAGGGCAGTGCTAGAACATGAAGACTTCCAGAGGCAGTGGGTAGCGTTAGAACATGAATACTTCCAGAGGCAGAGGGCAGTGTTAGAACACAAATACTTCCACAGGCAGAGGGCAGTGTTAGAACACAAAGACTTCCAGCTGGCTGGGAGAAGTACGGAGTTACATAGCACACAAAAGCTCACAAAGCTCGTGCTCCTGATAGGGGCAAGAAGGTAGACTGCAAAAATAAGAGCAAGTGACAGAAAGAGAGAGAGAGATACAGAAATGCAGTCCATGTAGAAATGATTTGTGAGTACATTCTAAGCAGTACCAATAAGACATTGAAACATAATCAATGACTAGAATAAAATAACATACCTTATGTGAAATGAAATACAGAATGACAATGTCACATTAACTTTTCAATTTACATATTTGAAAATAGTCTACAAAGAGGACAAATTGTGTACATGATTTTGTAACAAACAAATGATCGGCTGTGCTCAGGTGGCCCTGAATACTTATTCTGCAAAGTGCAGAAGGAATACTGCTTCCTGCTGTCTCTGCAAACTGCGGCCATCAGAGCCAAGGATTCACAGTTGTAAGTTTGCATTTTTTGGCAATGACTTCACAGCAATTAATTTCACGCATAAATGATGACCCTATAATTAGAAGCAATTAAAATGCTGCAGAGAAAAATGACCCATGATGTCAATGTCAATTTCTTGTTTGCTAATGAAACAATATTAAACCAGACTATTTTAAAGGAACTGTGTTTTATATCACAGAAAGAAGACTGCCACAGGAAAGCTAACGATTTAAGCAGCAACCATCATATTATCAGGTGGCATTACAAACAGCATTACAATGAAGACTCCAGTATAGATGAATCCCATACAAAGCAAAGCATACTCCTCCAGACAATCACAGAACATTTACAGCTGCGCACATATTTATTTGACATTTTTTGACTGGGTTAGTCCAGCTGTGTTGAAGCCCTTTTTCAGTGCAGACCTGGGGTGAAAAGCTCCACAAATACATAAACAGACAAATGCATAACTATATTGACATAAAACATAGCTATTTAAACAATATTTACAGATAGAGAAAAAAAAACATGAGATTGCAAATAGCTTATAAAACTCAACAAAGTACACTTAGTACAGTACAGACTAAATGACAGACAAATAGAAACATTTACATTCTTTATCATCAGTTCACCTGAATAAGGAAAGAACTAGTTGGGTGCACTAATTTTTGTTTGTGTCTATAGTAAAATGCAGGTACAAGGTAGAGAAATTATAACAAGTAGGAGTAATGTATAGAAATATAGTGAAGGAGAAAGGAAGTCTGATGACACAGGTATGGAAGGAGGGAGACAGGTTGGCAGGGAGGAGTAAGACCAATCTGGGGGATGATTACACAGACATAGTCTTGTATCGCTTAGGTGTTTTTTACTGCGTTTCTGAACTGGTGTTTGAATGTTTAGTGGAAGTTTATTCCACTTCTCAGCTGGTGAATAGCTCTAAAGGTTTTTGCCAAAGTTTATCTTTGGCTTGTATATGGAAAGGTGATGTTGTTCTGAGGTCTGGAGTGTCCTGGGTGGGAGGGGGGGGGGGTAGGAGGAGATAATACAAATAATGCTGGGACAGAAAGAGGGCTGACGCAGTATACAGTATACAGTGAATTATCTGAAGCTGAGAGAGGAGGTTATGGGGAATCTTTAGCCAGTTCAGTTTCCTGAGTTCTAAGCAGTGATGAGAAAAGTATGGCAGTTCAGCTGCAAATTTGGCAACCTTGTTGTAGGTGGATTCTAGTTTAGAGAGAAGTGTCATTTGTAGGTTGGTGAGGATTTGAGAGCCATAGAGAAGAGTTGGTAGTAGGTAGACATGGGATAGGGCTATCTTGGCTTTACTAGATAAAAAGTTTTTGTTCCTGTAGGAGAGTCCCTATTTTTTGGTGGGTTTTCTTAACGTTACTGAGTACGTGTAGGTCACGTTTCAGCTAGTCATCAATAATGACCACGAGTAGTTTGGTGCGAGTTTCGACTGTGATGGGTGTGTTATTGTGGGAAGTGATAGAGAAAGACAGTTTTAGATGATAAATTGTTTTGGGACGAAAAACAAGTGTTTAGTCCTCTTTGGGTTTAAGATTAGATGGTTTTGGTTGAGGCAGTTTTCGACAGAAAAAAGGAGTTCTGAGTTGTTGTATGTAGATCAGAGAGGGTATCGGCTATGGTGATGACTGTGGAGTCATCAGCATAGTGTACCAATGATGACTGTACTGTGGAGGTAGATAATCGAATGGTGAAAATATTAAATAGTAGTGTGCCCAGTATTGCACCTTGGGAAACCCCCATATTTATAGGGAGTTCTGGGGAGATAGCAGAAAGCCATTTTACAGATTGGAAGCGATTGCTGAGGTAAGTAGAGAAATACGCAATAGTAGAGGTAGACAGGTTGAGTTCAGAGAGTTTATTTAAGAGGAGGGGGTGAGAGACGGTGTCAAAAGCTTTTGAGAGGTCAAGAAAGAGACAAGAGACTAGTTTGTTCTGGTCTCTGGCTTGTGAGATGGTGTTTATGAAGGAGATGAGGGCAGTAGAGGTACTAATCCATGTAGGGTGGGGGTGATTAGGTTTTCTTCTATGAGGTACTATAGGACTTGTGTACACATTTTTCCACGATTTATGAGAGGGGTGATAGAAAGTACAGTTTTGTACCTACCATAAATGTAGATGTTCGAAGATCCACATTGCTGCAGTCCTAACACTTGGGTAGTCCGCTGTCCCAGTCGGCCCGAATACCAAAGTATAAGGCTGACGTCAGTCAAGGCGCATTTGTCTGACATCAGGACGTCAGGGTACAAATGCGCATGACCGACGTCATATCCTCAGTCTTTTCTTGCCCCAGATGTCAGAAGACCCTAAAAAGATAAGGCCAAAACCAAAAAACACCAAACACTCCTCTACCTACTATACGTACAGTCTATACATATTTACAAAGATAGAACCCCACCCACACAACCACCCCTAAACACAGAGGGAAGGAGGGAGGGTAAATTGGACTGCAGCAATGTGGATCTTCGAACATCTACATTTATGGTAGGTACAAAACTGTACTATGTTCTTCATCTCACATTGCTGCAGTCCTAACACTTGGGTAGAATCCCAAAGCAGAGGTAAGGGAGGATGGCTAAACTATAATGAAGCAGGAGCTGCCAAAATGCCCTGCAACACAGCAGTGGCAAAACCAGCCCTGGATTTAGAATAGAGAGGAAGGTGGTAATGCTTGGAGAAAGTATGCACTGAACTCCAAGTAGCTGCCTCCAAAATATCCTTAGTTGCCACCCCGGTTAGAAATGCTGTTGAAGTGGCAGTAGCCCTCGTGGAATGAGGCCTAATCCCAGCTGGAATCTCCTTGCCATGATGGGAATAACAGAATGCAATGCAAAACCCAATCCACTTAGATATAGTTTGTTTTGACACAGGCTTGCCCTGGGAACTCAAAGCAAAAGAAACAAACAACTGCTGAGACTGCCTAAAATCCCTAGTCCTGCTTAAATAATAACACAACTGCCTGTGTACATCTAAAGTGTGCAAAATCTTTTGCCCTTTATTTTGGGGATTTGCATAAAAAGTAGGCAAATGAATAGTTTGGTTTAAAGCCACACTAGAAACCACCTTAGGCATAAATGAAGGATTAGTACGTAATGATACCCTATCCTTATGAAAAATCAAAAGGCTCAACCGCCATAAGGGCCTGCAATTCAGAAACCCTTCTTGCAGAAGTAATGGCCAACAAAAAAGCAGTCTTCCATGACAAGTATTTCAATTCAGCAGTAGCCGCAGGCTCAAAAGGTTGTAGAGTAAGTTTCTCCAACACAAAATTGAGGTCCCAAGCAGGAGTAGGAGCTCTACGTGGGGGTCTTATATTCTTTGCCCCTCTAAGAAATTGCTTGAACAAAGGATGAGAAAACAATGGTGGGCCACAATCATAGTGAGCTGAAATTGCTGCAGCATGAACCTTAATGGAAGAGAAAGACAAACCTTTGTCCAATAACTCAGTAAGATATTGAAGAGCCACACTCAAATTAGGCTCAGAAACATCCAAATCCTTTGCTGCACTCCAAAATAAAAATCTCTTCCATTTTTCTGCATACACTTTACGTGTACTAGGCCTTCTGGCTTCCATAATCACATTCAAAACTTGTTGAGGAAGTTGAGACCTGCTGTGGTTCAAAACAGAATATGCCAGGCTGTTAGATGAAGAGAGTGAAGCTTGACATTGAGGAGATGACCGTCCCTCTGAGACAAAAGGTGTGGAATTAAAGGTAAAGGCCATGGAGGCTTCCTTACCAGATTCCTCAGTAATGGGTACCAGTGTTGCCGAGGCCAATCTGGAGCTATCAAAATCATCCTTGGCTTGTCTTGTCTGACCTTTAGGAGTACCTTTGGGAGGAGAGGCAGAGGTGGAAAGGCATACACATGAAGATTTTCCCAACTGAACGAAAGAGCATCCACTTTCCAAGCTGTGTGATGAAACCTTTGTGCAAAACTTTGGCAGCTGGTGGTTTAGTGGAGAAGCGAACAGATCTATGTCTGGAGTTCCCCAGGACACTGTCAATTGTCGAAATACATGAAGATCCAGTTTCCACCGTGGGGATCCATGATTTGCCTGCTTAACACATCTGCTAAGGAGTTCTGTGCTCCTGGCAGAAACCTTGCCTGTAGATTTAGCTGCAAGCTGAGCGCAGTCTCCCACAAAATCATTGCTTGCCTGCATAGAGGATAAGAATGTGTTCCCCCTTGCTTGTTGATGTACCACATGACAGTAGTGTTGTCTGTTAGAATCAACACCTGCCCTGGAAGAAGTAACTCCTTGAAAGCCATTAATGCAAACTGGACTGCTAACATCTCCTTCATGTTGATATGTAGATGCTGTAGTCTGGCAGGCCACTTGTCTTGTATCCACTTTCCATTCAGATGAGCTCCCAAGCTATGTCTGAGGCATCTGTCGTTAGAATCTGACTCGCCTCTGGCCGGGTCACAGAGAGTCCCTTGTTTAGGTGACATTCCTGAGCCCACCACAAAAATTCCTTTTGAATGCAAGGTATTATTGGAATGACAGTGTCCAAATCCTGGCAGTGCTGTGTCCATACATTTTTAGATACCATTGCAGCTTCCTCATATGCAGTTTGGCATTGGGAAGCACCAGAATACAAGATGCCATGAACCCTAATGCTTGAAGGACTGTCCTTGCAGTCAGCACGGACTGATGAGATAGTTGATGGAAGTAAAGGGATAGACTCTTTTGTTTGTCCGGGGTTAAAAGGCCATCTGGGCTGCTGTATTCAGTCTCACACCCAGAAAGCACATGTCTTGAGAGGGTACTAGACTGGACTTTATTTCGTTCACAGAATACCCCAGGCATCTTAGCACTGCTATCACATATTCCAGATGCTGAAGAAGCTCGTCCTTTTCTTGAGCCAGAATCAGACAGTCGTCCAAGTAAGGATAGATTTGTATTCCTTTTAGCCTGAGAAAAGCTACAACTGGAGCCAGAACTTTTGTGAATACTCTGGGCAGTAGATAAGCCAAAGGGCAATGCAGAGAACTGATAATGTGAATTTCCAGCTCGGAAACGCAGATACTTCCTGCAACTGAGTCTGATAGGCACATGAAGGTAAGCCTCCTTGAGATCTAAAGTTACCATCCAGTGATCTTTGCCCAGCAGAGGTAAAAGCTGTTGTAACGTCAACATTTTGAACTTGGGAATGTCCAAATAAGTGTTGAGGATAGACAAATCCAAAATTGGTCTCCACGTGTTCCCCTTTTTTGGTACTAGGAACAGGCGAGAATAAAATCCTAGGCCCCTTTCTGGCACAGGAACCGGCTGAATGGCCCCTATCTGGAGCAACAGAGAAATTTGCTTGTGAGCCTCTTTTCTTTGTATAGGAGGAATGTCTGGCATGCCTTTGAATGGAGGCAAGGTATGGAAATAAAACCTGTAACCGTGGTGAACGATATCCAATACCCATCTGTCTTGGGTAATAACACTCCAATTTTCTTTGAAAAGTGCCAGCCTTCCTCCCAAAGGTGCTGCCAGACGAGAAGGCTCTGGCAGCTGAAAAGGCAAGTCATTGGGTCTGCTTACGAAAGGACTGACCCCTGCCCTCACCAGAAGACTGGGCAGGCGAACTGCCAGTTCTAGGCCTAAAAGAACCTTGAGCTCTGCCCCTACCACGTCTAGATCTACCCCTAGACTGAGAATCATAAGAAGGATAAGTCCACCCCTTAGTAGGCCAATTTCTACTAAACTTTGGAGGCTGAACCTGCAAAAGATCTTTAACAGTCTGCATAGACTTAGCCTTGTCCTCCATTTTCTTTAAAACTGTTTCCACAGGCGCACCAAACAACACATCAGATTGTAAAGGAGCATCTAAAATCCTTGTCTTTACATGTTCAGCTAAATTCTGATCCCTCAGCCAGGCGTGCCTCGAAGAACAGAACCAGTGGCTGCCACCCTCAAGAGGCCTGTACAGCATCAAAACCACATTGCAAGGAATGCTTACCCACCTGTTCAGAAACATGAACCAAATCCTGCAACTCTTTACACTCAATACCTTCCGCCAGAGCATCTACCTTAGACTTCAATTGTGAAAGGAGATAATTTTGGTATTTCAACATGTGAAACTGGCAATTCAAAGCCCTCATGGCTAAAGTGGAAGAAGTATACACCTTTTTCCCCCATCTATCCAAAGCCCTTGCCTCTTTATCAGAAGGAACAGGATTTTTAACAACAGAAGCCTTAACCCCTTTAGGGCCCTGAGAAACAGTTTCTGGGTCTGCCCTAGGACTCTTAAAAAGATACTTATGAGCTTCAGGCACTCTATAATACCTGTCCGGTTTAACTGGGGCAGGAGGCAAAGAATCAGGGTTCAGGAAGCCTCTGCAAAACATCCTCTACCACATCCAGAACAGGAGGTATAGCTAAAGGCCTATGCTGGGGTAGAAACAAAAATTCCTAAGCCTTTTCCTAGAATCAGAGAAATCTTGACCTTCCCATTTAAAATGCTCCCTCATGGAATGAAGAGTCTCTGAAAAGAAAAATCCTCAGGAGGAGAAGCCAAGGTGTAGAGTCATCTACATCAGAATCAGAATAAGGAGGATACTCCTGCAAGTCTTCAGCCAAGACTCAGAAGCCTCGAACACTGCTCAAAACTCTCAAGCTCAGGTTCCACCCTAGGCCTCTTATCAGGGGGGGGTAAAGAACCTCTAATCATAGTAATCAAATCTTCTGCCATTTTAAGCATATGTTTCTTAGGCAGAGACCCTGAAGAACTAGGGGAGACCCCACTGAAGCTAACCCTGGCCGGCCTCTAGAAGGAGCCTTGGAAACAGAAGGGAGGGCCTAACCACCTTAGGAAGGGAGGGGAGAACAGCTACCTGAGAAGCCCCTTCAGCCTGGCCTACCTCCTGAGAGGACACATCTTGTAACAGTAAAGTCTCTCCCTGAGAATCCAAAGGAACTTCTGGTAGAACCACCGGCTCCACCGAGCCCTCTAAAGAACCGACGTCCGGGACAGACGGTTCTTCTACCCTAGGCTTCGCTGCTTTGTCTTTGCGCTTTTTAGACGAAGCGGGCCGGAGCATCCGACGGCATGTTGTAATTACAACGCTTCCCAAAACTAACCTGGCACAATCTAATCTTCTCTTAATAGTGCGTTTGTTAAATCTAGCACAAGAGCGACAGCCAACAACGACGTGCTCAGGCCCTAAGCAAGGTATACACAATGTATGGTAATCTCTATGAGGTATCTGTTTCCCACAAGAAATACAGTTATTCACTTTTTCTGACATCCGGTTAAATACTGAGGCAAGAAAAACCAAAATATTCCCAACGGGTACTTAGCCAACTTTGATTCGGTCTGAAACTCCGACTTCAGAAAATTTCAGAACGCCAACCTGCACTCGCAATACTGCTTCTGCATCGGACCATGCGGCAAAAAAGACTGGGGATATGACGTCGGTCATGCGCATTTGTACCCTGACGTCCTGATGTCAGACAAATGCGCCTTGACTGACGTCAGCCTTATACTTTGGCATTCGGGCCGACTGGGACAGCGGACTACCCAAGTGTTAGGACTGCAGCAATGTGAGATGAAGAACATCTGCAATGGGCCTAAAGTTGGATAGTTTGGTGGAGCTGGTGCCTTTATGGATGGGTAAGGTGCAGAATTGTTTCCAGATTGCTGGAACTTTGGCTTCAGTAATGGACCGGTTAATGAGAATGGAGATATGTAGGGCTACAGAGTTGGCTGCAATCTGAAAAGAGAGTGGAGGGAGATCATCTGTTGAGGAGGAGCAAGAAGCAGGGATTTAATGTAGTTGGTGGATACAGTTTGTAGGAAAAAAGCTGAGGAGATGCTGGAGGTTTTAAGAGAGTTGGCAGGTGAGGTAGTGTCAGTGTTGGAGTTAGGATGGTTGGTTAGTTTGCTAATGGAGTCTATAAAATAGGAGTTAAACTTAGTAGCTGTTTGGAGAGGACTGTCTGTAGGGCTAGTTGGAGAGGAGTGTTTGTAGGGCTAGGTTAGGGAGAGGAGGGGTTGCTTGGATGAAGGATTTATTTATTTTATTTTATTTATTTTACATTTGTTGCCTGGGATAGTCTGACTGGATGCATGTCCATTTTCAGCAAAGGCCCGAGGAGAAAAGCTCCAAGGTAAATAGAAACAATAACCTACCTGCTACCCAAATACCATCGACTCATACACATCAAATTCAATAACTCAATGGTAAGAAAACTGAAATATCTAACTACCTTCTCAAATCACCCTATTTCTAAGCCAAAAATTCCCTCCTTAACAGATGGTGACATCCACGCCAATCCAGGGCCAACTAATATCTCTACAGAAACAACTCACTGCACCACTACCTCCTCCCTAGCAACCCAGACCAATCTCGCAAACTCTTTACTAATAGGACATCTCAATATCCGCAGTCTTAATAAAATTGCCCCTCTTGATATTCATTCCTTTGATATCTTCTGTCTCAGAAATTTGGTTAAAACTTGGAACTAAAGACAATTAAATAATCCCCCCAGGCTACAATATACTGAGACTAGATCGTATAAAACGTAAAGGGGGGGGGTAGCACTAATGTTTAAAACTGGACTACAGATCTCCTCTTTACCTTATAAACCACCTCAAGATAGTAAGGCTGAAGTCCTTCTTTCCATACTTCAACTTAAGCCGAGCAAATCACTATACATCATTTGCGTCTACCTACCTCCTGGTAATAATACTACTATAATAGAAGATATTCTAAGTTGGGTAACCACTTCTTACCCACAAGAACCTATTATATTGGGTGACTTCAATACTGACTGGAATTGTGTCAATACAGATAATCCTTCCTCACATATCAATCTTCATAGCTTTAGTCAAATACTCAACACCACCACTAGAATTAACAAACCTAATAATAAAGAGAGTATCTTAGACTGGATTCTTATTAATAAACAACAACAAACCTATAAGGTAGGCACTTTGCCTGATGACATAAGCGATCATACTCTAACTTATATCATAAGGCAAAAGAATGACATTATTAACACCCCTACTTATAGAATCTCTCATACCAAGAAACACTTTAACCTTATATCATTCCATAATGAACTAAATGCCTGTGACTGGAACCCTCTAAAAATTCTCCCCCTCAAAGCCACTGTTAAATAATTTAACTCTAAATTCTTAACAATCTTTGATAAGCATGCACCCAAACGGTGTATTAGAATGAAATCTAAACCTGCCCCCTGGCTATCAAAAGAAACAAGGCAAATATATTACTTAGGAACAAATCTTGGGCTAAATGGAACAACCAGAACTACCTCTGAGCAAGAAACCTTTAGACAGTTAAGAAACATTACTAAAAAAGCAATACTCACTGACAAAAAGAACTACTATTGTAAATTACAACAAACTCATAATGATAATCATAAAAGCTTTTGGTCAAGCTTAAATAAACTCCTCCACCCTGGCCATTCTAGAACACCATCCCCCGTAGGGGCTGATAATAATAATACCTCCCAGCAAACTGCCAATGCCTTCAATAACTTCTTCACAGATGCCATAAAAACTCTAACCTGTCAACTTCCTATAGACAAAACCAGCCTCCCTAGCACTACACCGAGCACACTCCCAACATTTCAACTAGAACCCATCTCTACCTTTTACATCCAAAAACGAATCCACAAATTAAAGCCATGTACCCCCTCTGCTGACCGGTTACCATCTGAATACCTACAAAAAGCAGCTAAAGCAGTTGCCTGTCCCATATCCATCCTTATAAATAGAACCATTAGTGAAGGAACCATCCCTGACATCTGGAAAATCTCCCACATTATCCCATTACATAAAGGCGGCAACTCGGAGTATTCCAACTACAGGCCCATAGCTCTCTTATCCCCCTTAGCAACAATTATGGAAAAATGCATTCACCATCAGCTAATAAACCACTTAACTCAACATAACATACTAGCTAATTGCCAACATGTTTTCAGGCCATTTCAGAGTACCACCACAGCACTTCTATCCTTCACCGACTCCATTAATAGAAACCACAATAACAACATCCTTTCATCAGCTCTCTTTATCAACCTGTCAAAAGCCTTTGACATGGTTAACCACCCCCTCCTCATGCATACCCTTGAATCCCTTTCTTTAGATACCAAGGCTATTCACTGGTTCAAGTCCTACCTCAGCAGCAGGCAGCTCTCTGGGAGAATATACTGTCTTCCCTCCTGCCAGTCTCCCTCGGAGTCCCTCAGGGCTCCATTCTAGGACCTCTTCTTTTCTCTTTATTCATTAATGACCACTATGTAACAACACCTCGAGTCACCTGCATACAACATGCAGATGATTCTATGCTCATATGCTCTGCCAAAGCTACATCTGAACTTCAATCTCTAACTCAGGAAGTATTTAATACTGTGGAAGCTTGGTTCTTGAAATGCTGCCTCCTTTTGAATGCCAAAAAGACTAAGCTCTTACTCTTCACCTCTAACAGCAAGTCCTCCCCCATAGACTTTTCAATCAAATCCAATAATGGCACCCCTATATCTCCAGACTCTACCACCAAGCTGTTAGGAATTACAACTGACAATAACCTTACCTTCGATAACCATATTAATAACACTATTAAAAGCATAAATAGAAAACTAGGCTCCTTATACAGAATAAAACCCTTCTTAACTCCAACTGCCAGAACTACACTTGCCCACTCCCATCTTATCTCCACTCTGCTTTATGCTTCACCCATCTATACTAACCTAAAAAAACTAATCTCATTAAACTAGGTAACTCTTACAATAGTATTGCCAGATTTGCTACTGGGGACCTTTTAGAACACACCACTGTCAAAACCTATAGCAGCTAGACTGGCTTGAACTAAAAGACATGCTGATACTTTCACAACTTACCATTGTCCATAGAATATTTTACCAACCAAACAACACACCTATACTATCTACCCTTATCGCCCCCTATAAAAACCTCAATTCCCTACGCTCTTCTTGCAAACTTCTTGCTAGCAAAACCAGGTCGAATAACACTTGACAGGTTATTCCTTGTCTGCCAATACTGCCGGAAAATATTGGAACCTTTTGCATATTGATCTAACTTTACTACCCTCTCTTCTGCTCTTTAAACAAAGGCTCAATAAACATCCTAAAACACAATGGCATTGTCCCTGTAGCAATCTTGATTAATCTTTTGATTTCTCTTTTGCTATCTCTTTACTGTCTGCTTTCACCAATCACTACTGCTTACACTCTGCAAGTAGTGAATGTCTCACCCTTATTAAAATGACTTGGGAGACAATATCAATCATTGAATGTTCTATACGTTATCTCAGATATTTTACTATAACATTTTTTGCCCCACCTGTTGTGTATCATATAATGCGTAATGTAACTTAGATGTATGCTTTGTGTATAGTATTGTAACATCCCTTCTTTATATTTGTGTATGATAAATTTCTGTCTTACTACTTGGAGCTTTTCTCCCCGGGCCTCTACTGAAAATGGAAATATATCCAGTTAGACTAGCCCGGTAAACAAATGTAAAATAAATAAATAAAACATAAAACATGTTACAAATATAATTTTTAGATTGAGTACATAAGCAAACAAGAATAAACATGTTCCACACGTTGGAGTTAATCCCTGGTGATTTGGTTAATTGTATGCCAGACTTTCTTTGGGTTGTTTTAGTCGTGTCTCAAGAGGGTTTGTGTAGTAGCTTCTCTTGTCATCGGT
Organism: Protopterus annectens; assembly: GCF_019279795.1. Lineage (NCBI taxonomy): Eukaryota > Metazoa > Chordata > Ceratodontiformes > Protopteridae > Protopterus > Protopterus annectens. Next base: position 131,890,954 of record NC_056744.1, read on the forward strand.
GACAGCTTTCATATTAAGGTTGAGTAAATGTCTGTACTATTGGAGATGGGAGTGGAGTTTGGTTTTAGTCCAGAGGTTCCAAGTTTTATCCTTCTCAGCCATTAGAGCTTGTGCGGAGTTTGTTAGCCAAGGGGATACGTCTGACTTTATTCTAACATTTCATATGCAGGCTAAGGAGTTGAGTATGTTGAAGAATATGTTGTTAAATTCCATGAATGCTTCATCCAGTGGTAGGTGGCTGAGAGCTGAGAGCTGGCTGTTTATTAGAATCAAAGTGTTTTAATTTGCGGCATGCTTTGATCTTATGCGGTTTACAGGTGTGAGGAGTAAAATGGAGGATTTTAATTGGACAGTGGTCACCAAGGGTATCTGATAGGGTTTCAGGGAAGTGATAATTATGGGGGTGTGTTACTAGCATCCTGTCAAAGAGAGAAGAATGATAAGCAGGTTTAGAGGTATAAGTAGGTGCAGATATTAGTTGGGTGAAATTATATAAATTAATGGAGGAAGAGGGAGAGGGAGATTCAGTGGAAAGAGTTAACCATTTGATGTTGACATCTCCCAGGAGGATTGTTTCATTGGGGATTTCAGTGCAGAGTCAGGAAAGGATACTTTCCAGTATTGTGATGTTACCGCTGGGTGGAATGTAGACTACAGCTATATTAAATGAGGTGCGGGTATTCACACTAATTCCACTAAACCTACTCCCCTCACCTCACAAACTCACCTATTATATTCTACTCCCTACACCATGTCCAGCATGCACAAAATTGTTCTAATACTTACCATTCCCTTCTCCCTCCTTCTCCTCTCCTCATCCAGCTTGTATACACCACAAACCCACATTATCAACATCTATATACTTTACCACCCTCTCCAGCTACTCTGCAATCTGGTCTAGTCTGTATGCCACTGACTCCATTTTAGAAACAAAACTGACAATCCTCTCTGTACAAAACACTCTATCAACCAACTCAAATTCACTTCTGTGACCTGAAAAAGATTCTCCATCCAAAATCTCAACCATTCAATCCTAGACTACTCCAGTGTGGTGATATTCACCCTAACCCTGGCCCTTCTCAATCATTTCAACAAGCCCCTAACCTTAAAAAATCTCTATATTTTACCACCATCAATACTCAAAGTATAAGAAACAAAATTCCCCATCTACATGCTTGACTAAGTCACTATAAACCAGACTTTAGAGCCATTACCGAGACCTGGCTAAAATCAGGTATAAAGGATACAGAATTTCTTCCCCCAAACTATTCATGTCAAAGAACAGATAGACACCAATAAAAAAGGAGGAGGCATTGCCCTATTATTCCCTAGTACCTTTACAGTGATTCCTTACTCTAAGCCCATTCCTACCTTCTCCACTGCAGAGCTACTAACTTCCTTCCTACAACTAAACAACCAAAAAAAAAAAAACTCTGCATTATAGTCTTATACATTCCCCCAGGCAACAATATTCCAGTACTTGAGGATATCCTTGCCTGGTCCTCAAACAATATAAAAAACGAAACAATCATGCTAGGCGATGTCAACATTAACTGGTCAGAAATCTCCAACAGTAACCCCTCCATAGGCATCAATCGTCATACCTATACTCAGCTTATCTCTGATATGACTAAGCTTGATTAAAGAAATAGCAAAGGCTCAACTCTGGATTGGATCATACTCTCTGACCCTCCGGTACACTCCCAGATAGTATAAGTGACCACTCACCAGCATTCACAATACGGAAGCCCTCAGCACTACCAAACATACACCAATATAGATGCACTCAAGATCTAACCCACTTCTCCCCTACCACCTTTAATGACATATTGCACAACACTAACTGGACTCCATTAAAATCTCTCCCTCTTAATGAAGCTGTAGAAACCTTCAACTAAACATTTCTAAGGATCCTAAATACTCTAGACCCTCTACGGCTAAAAAGAGTCAAAAGTAATCACGCTAGATGGTTAAGTCGACTAAGCAAATTATGTCCTCTAGAGACAAAACCTGGAAAATCTGGCAAAAGAATAAGACTGTCTCCACCTCACACTTTACAAACAACTTCGTAACCAGGCCAAATGGTAAGTAACCAAAAACAAAAAAAATAATACTTCCAAACTCTACAAAACCAACATAGTCACAATCCCAAGAAATTCTGGGGAGCAATCAACTCCCTACTCCATCCAGAAACTAATCACAATCCATCCCCAAACCCTGAAAAAAACTCTCTAAACTTAGCCTCTCTCTTTAACTTCTATTTCATAGACACTATTACTAAACTTACTTCTACCTTCTCACCACTAAACACTAACCAACCTCACACTACTATACCACAAACCTCATCTGCTTCAATTCCCACTTTCTCTCTCTCCCCTATACCTACCTCAACCATAAAAAAACTTCTTCATAAACTGAAACCTTGCACCAACACCCCTGACAACCTACCTGTTGAATTCTTACAACTATCAGCCTCCATCATAGCATAACTCATCAGTATCCTTATCAACAGATCCATTCAGGAATCCTGCATGCCAGATATCTGGAAAAAAGCATAAGTCCTTCCACTCCATAAAGGAGGTAAAATCTCAGACATCTCAAATTTCTGGCCTATTGCCATACTCTCACCCATCTCTAAAATACTTGAAAAGTGCATTCAAACTCAGCTCCTTAATCACCTGGTGACAAAAAATTGCTTTCCCCCACCCAGCATGGCTTTAGAGTACAGGAGTGTCCAACCCGCGGCCCGCGAGCCGCATGCGGCCCTCAGAGCGCTTCCATGCGGCCCGCGACCCTTAAATGTAAATTTAATTTTAATTTAACTTTTTTTCCATGTGTTTACACGTCCGCATACTTTTGCTGTTATGCGCATGCGCCAACTTTCTTTTTTTCACGCTTTTTCCATACCAGCGTCTTTCCACTGGTATGCGCATGCGCGAAAACACCGTTCGGTCGTTTTTTAAAGCTGAAGGAAGGAGCGAGGATCGTGGAGAGAGGATTTAATTATATTTTATTTCGGAGTACACACCGACTACACTACAACATAGCAAAAGGTAAGTAAAGCTTAAACTTTAGTTAGTAGGTAACTTTTGATTAATGTAGTGGAGCTGGCTTGAGGATGAATTGTAGTGTATTATTATTTTGTGCTATGGGAATGGTGGGGGTGGGAGGCCCTGTGAAATTGCAGACAAAACCCAGCGCTAGAAAAGGAAATTTTACAATGTCTGGTAAAAGTGTGAACAGGGGATCAAGTGGCTGCCTCCAGATTTCCTTGGCAGATATACCCTTATTACAGGTTGTAGTTGTTGTTGCAGCTCTAGTGGAGTGAGTCACAGTATGCTGTGGAACCTTATATCCATGATGTTTCTAGCAAAATTTGAAATGCGTATGGGGATGGCCTTGTCCTAACAGGGCTGCCTGATTGTTCAAATGCAAAAGCTAAAAATAGTATAGTCTGATTTTCTAAAATGCTTTGTCCGGGCAAAGTAAAATCCTAGTTGCCTAAGGACATTTAAAGTGTGATGAGCCATCTCTCCCTTGCTTTGTGGCTTGGGGAAAAAGAAATTGAATGGTTTGATTCAGTGAGTTCACCGTAACAACCTTAGACAAAAAGGATGGGTTAACCCTTCAGGTGTACCCCATAAGAATGAAACCTGTGGGAAGGCTTCATGCACATGACAGCCTGAAACTCTGAACTTCTCCTAGCTGAAATGACTGCTATCAAGAAAGCAGTTCTCCAAGTTAAAACTTCAAATCTGCAGATCCTGTCAGTTCAAAAGGTGGGAGAATAATCTTCATCAAGATAAGGTCCCAGGATGGAGGAGCAGCTGTTCTCAGGGGCCTGAGATGGATGATGCTCCTAAGGATCAGACAGCTGGATAGAAGAGGGGAATGCACAGAAATGCAGGCAGAAACTGCAGAGACAAATCTTAAAGAATTAAGAGATGCTTTTTGAAAAAAACGTTCTGCCATGTACAATAAAATCAAGGGTAATTTGGTCTGGCACCACACAGAGAATCTCTTCCATTTTGAAAGGAACGACCTCCTCACTTTGTTGGCATTCTAGCTTCTTTTAGAATGGCTAAGCCTTCCCTGTTTAAAGGATTCCCCCAAGAAATAAGGACCAGATCATTCATGCTTTTAATCTTATAGTTCTCAAGCTGGGGTGGATGGTGGTTAACTTGTACTGAGACAAAACATCTACCTGCCTTGGCAGTAAATAGTTAGTGATTGCTCACGCTGTGTAGCAGTGGGAACCAATGCTGCCTTGGCTAAAAAGGTGAAGTTAGGATCACTTTTGGCCTTTCCTCCCTCCCTGACCGTAAAACAGACCTATCCATAGGATGGAAAGTACAGTTGCAGAAATCTTACCCACCTGTAACAGTAGATGTTCGGCCACTGGCATTCTGGGTTATCTGCCAAATTAACCCAGCACTGTCCTGCTTTCAAAATTGATTAGTCATCTTTTGGTGAGAGCTAGGATGGAGGTTAACGAAGTGCAAGTTGAACTGGGTGGCTATATTTTCAGTGTAGTTTGTATTGGGGGGGGGGGGTCGCTTTGCCTGGGATGGAGTAATGTTTGTATTTTAGACCAGAGTAGTTTAGAGTTAGTTAGTGAAATATTTTTTTGTCATTGTTAATGTGCTGTTTTACTAGGCATTTAAGGTGTGTAAAATTTAGGAAGGTACCCAGGTTCTTATTTTTGGACCATATTTTCTGTGCACGATCCCCTCTGTTAAAGTAGCTGTCTAGTTGACCTAGTTAGCCATGGTGCTAGGTTTGCTGTAACCCTCTTAGTTCAAAGGGGTGCAGGTTCATTGGGTAGGTTTGAGAAGACTTGATTGAATAAGGACACTACTTCATCTAATAAGGTAGCATCTTTTGATTCTGTATAAAAATGCCTGAGCGCTGTTATTGCAGACAGGATGGCCACTCATAGAAGGATGAACAGCTCTTGACTATTTTACTAGGGACAAGGAAGGAAAAAAGCACTACCTAGTGTCCCTTCAAATAGTTAGTAAATACCCTAGTTTCCTTTTACCAAAATTTTGAGAAGACCCTTCCAGTGATTCTCAGGGCTCCCTCTACTACTAACCCCATCCTGTATATTTTCTTAATGACAGCTGAACTGCTACTTCCCAGGCAATTTGCCACAATGTCACCAAGCAGTATTAAGTTTGATTCCGCACACATATCTAATGCATCATTTGGGGCAGCTGTGCCGAAAGGGATGCTGTTATTGCTATAAAGTCCTTCATTCACGAGGTCCTATAACGGCTAGAGACAGTCGCATTTTATTATAATTTTGAACAAGAGTGCAACAATCATAGCTTATTCATTGCTTATTTTACAGTGCCTCATCATATTTTTGTAACACACATGACTATAAGACTATACCTATAGTTAAATATTTAGTTACTCAGCTACTATTTATGAAATAGATGTTTGATTTCAGTTGCCATGTGCAATTAAGACTTTCCTGTAGTAAATTATTGCACTATTAGAGGGGATTAGACCCAAGGTTTGTACCTGTTAATTTTTTTTTACAAATAAACTAAGATGTTAGATTTAACTGTTTTTTAAATAATTAGAATGAGATATTATGCACTTAGTAATTTATTTATTTATTGTTCAAATTCACCTACAATACAGCCACATTAGTCCGCATAAACCTGGGGTCTCTTGTTTTTTTTTTTTTTTGCTCTTCAGTTAATGTGAGACCTTTTTTTTTTTTTTTTTGGTCCTCACTTGCCGTTTGCCCCCAGACCATTTCTGTTGACTCAATGTGGCCCTTGCAACTGAAAAGGTTGGACACCCCTGCTTTAGACCATGACATAGCACTAACACTGCCCTTATCTCCTTCCTGGAAACAGTTAATAAAGCTCAAGACTCTAGATCATTCGTCTCTGCACTCTTTCTTGATCTGTCAAAAGCATTTGACACAGTCTCCCACCCCCTTCTGCTTACCAAACTACCCAAACTGAGCATCTCTCCCCCTACACTTCAATGGTTTACTGACTATCTAACCAACAGGAAACAGTCTACTATTTGGCAGCAATGCTTCTCCCCTTTTATCAGCACCAATACTGGGGTACCCCAGGAGTCTATACTGGGTCCCCTTCTTTTCAGTATATTCATCATGACTTCCACACCTCTCTCTCCCACTGCTCTGTAATTCAATATGCAGATGACTCCACTATTATCTGCTCTTCTAAATCTGCATCTCTACTGCAACAACTTACCCAAGAAGCCTTCACTTCAACTGAATCCTAGATGTCACAGAACCATCTTGCCCTTAACCCTAATAAAACCAAACTCTTAATATTTACCTCAAGTAAATGTAGCCCAGTCAATAGATCTGAACTCTCTGTCTATTCCCAAAATATCATCATCATTGAAGTCGTTCCAATTATAAAACTGCTTGGTATCATCATTGATGACAACCTTACCTTTGGCCTTCATATCCACAATAATATCAGAAAAACCCATGAAAAACTAGGAGCCCTCTGTAGGCAAAACTACTTTCTAAATTCCACTGCAAGAAAGGCTCTCGCCTCATCATTTCTGCTTCTAACTCTTTTATATGGTGCCCCCATCCTCACCAACATCCAGTCCTCTCTAAAAACCAAACTCAACTCATGTTACAATAAAATTGCCAAATTTGATATAAATGCCAAATTCTCCACCCACCACTGCACCACACTGCAGCAACTAGACTGGCTTGAACTCCCTCATCACCTAATATACCTACAACTTACTATTGCCCATAAACTTATTTACTTCCCAGCTACCTGCCCATCTCTCACTGGTATAATGGCCATCTATCATCCCAATCATCACCTCAGGTCAGAGAACAAAATGCTGTTAAATACTGACAAACCTAAATTCTCTGCCGGTCAAATGCTCTACTCTGTTACTGATTCTAAACTATGGGATGACCTCCCCCCTCCACTCAGAGCCATGCCTAATGCCTCTAACTTTAAAAAAATCCCTCAAACTTCACCTCTCCTCACAGTGGTTTATGCAGTTGCACCTCTACTAGAACTGCATAACTTGACCCTCTCACTATCTTTCTCTTCCTCTCTCTATAACCACTCTAATCTCCCTGTCTGCCACCCCCTACTCATTTTTCCTCTCACTCTCATCCTGGAATACCTACATTACCACACTGCTTTCCTTCTCTGCTACATATCTCACTCAATATTTAATTTACCTTTATTTTATAGTTTCATTCCATGACTATATGCTATTTTCCATTTGTCTCCATTCCACCTTCTGTTACCAATCTACTGTAAATAATCATAATGTTCATCTCCAGTTTTACCTCTGATAACGATCCAGCGTATGTATCATAATGTTGTTGTACTTGCTGCTTATATTATATATCCAGTATCATAGTAACATATTTCTTGTAATCTTAATTTTATTGTACGTGTTGCTGTTGTATTATATATCCTGTAACATTGTAACATATTTCATCTATATGTGTTAAACATGGAGCTTTTCTCCCTGGGCCTCCACTGAAAATGGGTTCTTCTGGCCCAGTGGACTACCCCGGTAATCAAATGCAATAAATACATAAATTTACAGTTTGAAACTAGAAGTTCTGCATCATGACGTCCAACATGTTCAGCTACTGCTTAGGACATAGTTTAATGGAATTCTGATTCCTGCAGTATCTGTAATATTTTTCAGTCTGGATAGTTTGCCTATATTTTATTTTATATCTTTCTGGTTAAGGCTCTCTGATGAGTCTGCAGACTTTTTATGAGCATACGAGGGTATGTTTATGTAAGACAATGTCATCTCTGCAAAGTAGCTCTGCCATAAGAAAAGATCCTAGGCACAGAACAAAATGCCAGCAGGAAGTATTATGTGTACTCCTACCTCTTAGCTGGAGGCAGATTAAGTGCTCCTTGGGCTCCATGCTGGTTTCAGTTCATGGTACCCTCCCCCCAACTCTGCAATAATGAAAGGACTTAAGTATGAGTCAAAGGAGAGCATAGCTTCATGATGGGGGATAATTTTCAGAATGAGAAAAGAAATGCACATTAATAATAATACATGGAAAGTTAAATAAAGGGCCCCTTAACTATATAAGCAAAAGAGTACTTTCAGGTTTTGCACTGGTACACCCCCCCCAGCAATGGTGGGCACCTCTCTTCAGTCAGGGCTGGTAAGGTAAAATGAAGCCTTTGACAAAGGGCTTTCTTATGCCCCCCACCCCATTGCCCTCCAGTGCCTCCCTCCCCTGTTTGCCCACATCTGGCCTCCCAACGCAATTCAGATTTTTTTTTCTCTCACACTGTCTTACTCATGTTTCTTTCTTACATCCTTTTAGCACATCACAACTTGCCAAAACTGTACTGTAACAAACGTGGAGGAAATAATCTTGGGGCTGCTAAGCCCACAAAAGTTATGTGACTTTAGATGCTCCGAGATGCAGTTTTGAATTTTTCCCCAACCTTTTAATCTAATGATGGCCAGAACAAACTTACATTTGTTTCTTTAGATATGAATTATTTTTCTCATTCAAGGGAGAAGTAAGTTGTGTCGAAGGCTTAAAGTTCAAATCTGACAAAACAACAGCTCCCAATAAACAGAGAATCCAAATGTTTTGTATGATGCACAAATCTAAATATATATATATATATATATATATATATATATATATATATGTGTGTGTGTGTGTTTGTGTCTATACATACATACACACACATACATACATACATACATACATACGTGTACACATATATTATTGTGGGCATCTCTACTCTCTGGCTGTAATAACAGTGAAAAAACAAACATAGCACAGTAACATATTTAAACCTGTTGCTGTCAAATTGTATACACTACATACCTCCTTACCCCTGCCTCCAAATGATAGTTACCTGTATGCACAACTGATGTTTGATTGTGAGGAAAGTGAAATAATATTTGCAGGAATGTGTAATGTATGGTAACCTGCTGCTCCTACATGAGGCACTGCCGCTAAACAAGTTGTAGTGACCTTCTGTAAAAGTAAGAGAAATAATGTCTGCACCATACCCAGCCCCCCACATAAGCTACAGTGACCTTTTGTAGCACTTTGAGTAGAGCTGGTTTTACAGTAGGTGGGGTGCAGATCAAAAGCATCTACTAAATCTGTATGAAAATCCACTTATGCAGCCTGGCCTGTTGGAGCTACCAGCTCTAGATGGTCAGTGATATACCCAGGAGGGCTATGTATGTACTTTCCTGTACCTGCGTGTCCACAAACAAAAATCCATGACATTTTCACACACACACACACACACACACACACACACACACAAGATGCACAGATTTTTTACACTAATGCAATCGGACACACTCATATCGACACAGGCCCCTGAAAAGCTAGGTCTATAAAAATATAAAATATCACAAGTTTACCCACAGGCAAATTGAAAGAATGCCAAATAACCTATAGCATGTGTTTGGGATGTTGGAAAAGCCAGCCCTCCTACCTAAAGCTGCACATAGAAGCAGCCACAGCTAAGACCTTAAAAAGAGAGCACAGCACTGTGGGACAGCTATTCTGTATGCCACTGTGCCAGTGATCAGTTGATTTCACAGTAGATTTCACACACATTTTGCCCAGACCATCATAAATAACCACAATGTGTACAGTGCGGATACTTTTCATGGAAAGTAAAAGAAATTATGGCCAAGATGTTGCTCTTAAATATACTGCAACATGCACAAATAGATGCATATACGCATAAGCCATAACAGTGATAGGGCTACATTAATTTTAATTTTTTTAGCTTTTATTTTTTTTCTCTCTCTCTTCTTTCAGTGTCGGTCTACTCCTGCTTAAAAAAATCCTTTCTTTTGCTTCCACTTTTTCATTCTTCTTTGTCTTGCCCTTTTCTACTCACCAATAATTTTTTCTCACAATTCTATCTAATAATCATCTATCTGTCTTCTCTCACTTCTTAATCTATCTCTATTCTTTGATTAGCCTCTGATTTACACCTGTATTTTATTTTATTAACTAGCTATATCTTATACACCAGTGTGCTCTCCAATATTGTAAATGCTGTTCTTTTGAAACTGTTTAATATGTATTAATGTTTGTTTTTTAGTCAACTGTTTAATTTTGTTTAATTTTTGTTTTAATTTTGTTATATATGTTGTTGGAGCTTTTCTCCCCAGGTCTCCACTAAAAATGGGGTCCCAGCCCAGTCGGACACTACCCGGTTAACCGATGTAAAATAAATAATTTGAGTAAATACAATACAATGTAATACACTTACTTGCCATGCAATTGTTAACAGTGATTAAACAACTGCAGGGGCAAGTCTTTTCAGCCACAGCCAGCCTACATACCTATTGATTACATACATTTTGAGTGTTTACATCTCTCATATCTAACTGTGATAAAAAAAATAAAAAAATAAAAAATAAATATCATAGGAGACTATTCCAACTTACATCACATAAATGCAAATCAATCCTGCAAAATCAGAATGATTACTGTTTCTTCTGAGGAAACAGAAAAGGCAGATATTCATAACCACAGAGACCCTCACAGCTCAATTATAGCCACCTTGTTGACCGTGTACATCTTGGGTGTCTGATTGTGGTTCTAAAATATTTCAAATTTGCCTCAAACACACAGTTGCTTTATTAAAGTATTCCAGCTTCCTTCATACAAATACACATTAATCCTGCAAAGCTAGAATAATAACTATTTAACTTCAGAAAATATTGAGGTCATCCTCATTTACTTGTTTCCTTACCAAACAGCCACAATCACTTTGTTGATCAGGTTCACAGTAGATGTCTGATAGTGGTAACTGTATAAAAAGTGAACCCCTCCTCATCCTGTACAATATTACTAATCATTGGTGTAGCCCTACACTGATTAGCCTGTATAGTGTGTATAGTAATATTCACTGTACCCCTCTTCTGATCTTCATGTATAATAATCAGTGCACCCCCGTTCACTTATAGTGTACAGTAAGTGTGCCCCGCCTCTGCTCATCCTGTACAATATTACTAATCATCAGTGTAGCCCACAGAGTTTTGAATAAAGTGAATTATTCTGAAATATTTAAAAAGCTTTTATGTAACCCTCAGGAATATGATAAATGGATGGAAAATCCTGTTAAAGCATTTAATTCTGAATTACGTGAATTGTTGGAAAGAGGTGAAAGACTAGGTTTTCTTGGGGAGAAAGATGTAAGAAAAATGCTTAGGAGTGAACCTAAATACCCTATTTTTGTGCACTCCCCAAGATACATAACAATTTGACCACCCCCCTGGAAGACTGACTATTTCAGGGGTGAGTTCATATCTACAAAATGTGGGTATTTTTCTGGATTTTCAATTTAAAAAATATTTACAGAAGTCCCAGCCCATATAAAGAATACAGCAGAGTTATGTAACTGTCTTGGAGATATTCATTGGCAGGATGATTATTATTGGACTACTGTAGATGTTAACTCACTATATACCAATATTGAGCTGAGATGGGGGTTGGAGGCTATGTGTAGGATTATGGAGGAGGGACTCCGTGCCTCCTTTTTGGTGTCTATTTTGGAATTTTGTCTCACCCATAATTATTTTTGTTGGGAAGGAGAGATTTTTCTCCAAAAGAGGGTAACAGCTATAGGGGCACCTTATGCCTTCCATATACTATTTTATATATATATATATATATATATATATATATATATATATATATATATATAGGCTTCAGACATTTATGGATAAACTGAATAGAAATTCACATGAGTTGAAATTCACCTGTGAAATGGGCTCCAAATCTATTGTATTTTTAGATGTAGAATTCTATGTAAAAGAGGGTATGACGATTCAATATAAACCTTACAGAAAAACAACAGCTGTTAATAGTTCCTTCATGCTAGTAGTATACACACCCCCCCTTCACTTGATTAAGTCGCTCCCTTATGGTGAGTTTGGTAGACTTTATTGTAATACATCAGAAGATAGCTTATGAAAGACAAGTTTGGATGAGGTTAAGAATAGGTTATTGTCCTGGGGCTATTCAAGTGATTAATTGAGTAATTCTAGGAGGAAGATCCTTCAAAATTTTGGGAAGCAGAGGAAATTTTGTGTGAAGAGGAATGTTATGTATAAATTGAATTATGAGAGAAAAGAAATGAACGATGAAAGATTATTTTTTGTGACAAAATGTTCCTCCCTTTTCAGGTGTTCTGAAAAGGGTGGTTAGTGATTTATGGCATGAAGTGTGCCAGGATGTTGAGGTGGGTAGGTTGTTTTCTGAAATTGTGACCATCTCCTATGGAAAGTTTAGTAATTTGAAAGAACTATTGAACTTTATCTCGGGGACTTTGAATAAGTTAGATCAAGTTGGGGGCTAAGGATTGTACAAAATGTAAATACATACATATATATATATATATATATATATATATATATATATATATACATATATATATATATATATATATATATATATATACATACATATATATATATATATATACATACATATATATATATATATATATATATATACACACATATATATATATATATATATATATACACACATACATATATATATATATATATATATATACACACACACATATATATATATATATATATATATATATATATACACACACATACACATATATATATATATATATATATATACACACACATACATATATATATATATATATATATATATATATATATATACACACATACATATATATATATATATATATATATATACATACATATATATATATATGTATATATATATATATATATATATATATATATATATATATATATATATACACATACATATATATATATATATATATATATATATACACATACATATATATACATATATATATATATATATATATATATATATATATATATATATATATATATATACACACACATACACACATATATTCATATATATATATATATATATATATATATGAATATTGGACAAGGTTTTGGAATTTTCTATTTTTTAAGTATGAAATGTGTTTTTAAATGACTTATTGATTAAGCAATCCCATTATTAAATAATTAATGAAATTGTTTAATGAGCCTACTGAGGTATGTATAAATATCACCATGTAGTGAGGGTGAATTATTCCTAGAAGGCGAACAGCCAAGGTACCAGAATCTGCATTAAAATGTGTTTTTTGGGCATTTGTGTTATGGCTGTTATTTATTTTTGTCTTTTTTTTTGATAGTTTTTTCTTTGGTATTTTCATGTTTAAGATAGTTTTGTAGTATCTGCCTTCATTTTGAAAATAATTACTTATAATGATAATTGTACTTAATAATTCTGATGCCAAATATTTTCCTTAATTAAGTGCCAGTTATAAGTTTGAACAGAAAGACAATTTTAGTCATTAGTTTAGACCCTCTTGCTTGTAAATGTTTCATCTCCACTACAAAGGATATCAGAACTTGTCAGAGATTTGGAATGCATGGTTAGAATTAAAAAGGCCCCAGGGGTCATAAGCTTAGTAGACATCTATGAAACTATAAAATAAGAAAAAACAGGACTTCTTTAATATGTCAAGACAAAGAGTTTTATACCACCAATGAATATGTTGTATTTCTGAAAATATTCTTTTCTCCTACTCACAAGTCTTAGTTGCAACCTGAATGCCTACCATCATCGGGTACCTAACTATAGTATTACATAATAAAAACATAACTTTATGCCTTACTTTTAGATGTCATGGGACACTCTCCATAATCACTGCTAGATCCACAGTAAACAAAATCACAGCATTTAATAAATGTTAATATTATATATTATACACTGGCTGTAGCAATTTAGCAGATCCATTTGGTCAAGAACTGCAGACAATAAAGAAAAGCAGCTTTGTGTCTTGATCAGACACATCAGGAAAACAAGGACTGTTACCATTAGAACAGAATCACTGAAAAATGGCATTAAGGCACTACAAGATAATGAATGACTGTGTGGCAACAGAACATTCAGAGAAGTCAAAACATGTTGCATTATTTACATGCCTTGATTCATGCTAAAGGGCCAGTACTGATGTTAGTACCTACTGCAAGAAGTCCTAGCATGCCTTACTGCTTATTTGTAATACCAAAGTCCTTCTGAATGACTTCCTTTTGCCATGTAATCTGGATGTGGATGTGTGCGTGTTTGTACACACTTGTGCTCTAATTTTTATGAAAGGTTATGAAAGAATAATAAAGTCAACTGACAAAAATTGTCTGTAAACTTTGCAACTAACTACTTTGTTTGTTTGGGATATTTAAAATAACTTTCAGTTTAGTTTTGTATGCATGTACAAACACAGTGTGGAAGAAAGAAAATAAAAAATGTACTTCAGAAATGATGAACTGAAAGGAGTCTTGTCAAATTCCAGTATTTAAGGTACCGCTGCTAAATGACAATACTTCTTCCTAATCCTGTATTTCCTACATGACATCCAAAAAATTGATATAATAAAGACTCCTTAGTGTCTAAATGTATTAATTAGTATATTATAGATAGCCTAGTTTAATGGCAAAATCAATCAATGCATAATGCTAAGCTTATATCATAAGCACAAATTAGTCAAAGCAAAGAAGATAGTATGTCAAGCAATATTTAGTTTGTGTCGATGAATATCACACAAGCAAAACAAAAAAAAATATGTTGCTTTTTTGAGCTCTCATGAGCAAATTTTATATTTGGCATTAGTTGTAGTACTGACAACAGCAAGCAAAATGTAAAGCATTGTTTTTTTGACTATATTTATAGGAATCATTAAACATGCTTAAGAGTGAAATATATCAATTCAACAGCTTTTTGTCTTAAATTCTTTAAGGTACATTACCAAGCCTTGAATACCGGACAGCATTAAGCAATTAAAGAAATGCAACTGTGCAGGAATGCCTAATTAACATGAAACAGGACTCATTTTCCAGTTGTGACTAGCTGCTGATAGACAATTAGTTTTGACAATAATGGAGCAATAATTTACAAGTAAATTAGATGACTGTTGAGAACTATTATATTCAATTCCATCAAGTTTTATAATGTTAATCAAATTAAGATTATATAATAAGCTTATAGTTTTTCCTCCATCGTATTACTTAACTGTAATTCACATTTTCTACACTCTTAAGAATACCTCCCTGCTTTTCTTCTAAACCCTTGTATACAGTGTTTAATTATTCTTAGTCTCTTGAGATAGATGGTCTTTGTAAAGTTGCTTAGTAGGATATGCCAGTAAATATGCATATCAGTAGCATTAAGTTACATACCATTTTCCCAGTCCTGTGATGCTTAACTTTGTCACACTCCAAGTAAGCTACAGGGACTGGAACTCTTGACTGTTTTTCATAACAAGTTTAATTAAATTGTAAATGCTGACACAAAAAGAGACTGTCTACTAAGAGAACTGGGTATCCTACTAGCATAACTGGGTATGCTAAGAGCTACAGAACTAAGTAATGAGAATATGGGAGGTGGTGAATTCTTGATTGCTAGATTGTTACAGCTACTAGAGACTTAATTCTCCAGATTCCACGACATGTACTAATGTGAGACAAACACTTACAGTATCATGGTAAATATTAAGTAGGATGTATACAAGAAATTTCTGTAATATGCCATTGCACATCAGTTTGCTTTTTTACTGATGTTGACTCTCTATCCACACTTTATCATGAAGCTAAAGATGGTTATCAAGAATAGTTCCTCTCTTTTGGAAAGATGAATGCATAACAGGTTTACACATACTAAGGCATAAAATCCTTGAAGTGTGATCTTGGTAATGATGTTCTTCTCAAAGAGCCTAGAGGCTTGTAGCTTAACTGACACATTAATGAAAAATGTGAAGGTGGTGAGTGCACATGTGCCATAACTAAAACATTTAAGTGTGGCTAACAGGGGTGATCTAAGGACACGCTTAGTGACTCTCTTAAGAAAGGCTGTGACTGCCTTAGTTTAGGAGTCTGCTGCTTAGCAGGTTCAGCTAAATACTAAATTTAATTTGCATACAAATAAATAAAATTTTCTTATTTAAGCAAACTAAACATGTAAATTGCTTTATACGCTCCCTAGTCTGTTGCCTTAAAGATGCTAAAAAAATAGGTAATGAAAACTGGAAGAATAAACGTTCAGGAATTCAGAAATATACTGACACTTGTTCCTAATGTAAAACTCTTAGGATACAGGGCATTATGGATCCTGCTTGCTATTGCATTCTTCATTGGAACTACTATGGGAATCTGCAAGTAAAAGAATTGCATGCACTTGCTAGCCTAGTCCGGATACAGAGTTGCTGTATCCAGGATTGTTAGTAAGCTTTTGAGCCCCCACAAACCTTTCTGTGTTGGAGGAAAGCCTTCTAGCTTATCAGTGGGAGTGGTAAGCATTAAGTAGCCTATCTACTACAAGAGGAGTGGTTCCTGGCCCAGAAATTGTAGCTATTGACCATTTGGACAGTTTGTCCATCTCTTTCAACTTTCTGGTTTAAAAGACCACATCTGCATTTGTTTCCTATCTTTCCTGTAACTAACCTACTGGGAAGCACTAGAAACCTTAAACTGATACAAGCCTTCTAGCTTCGAAGAGAGACTTTGGAGTGTTTCAAGTATCGGTTTTCTGTACTTTCTTGCTGTACTTAACTGTTTTCCACCTAAACGCCGATTTTCCAGCACTTATTTTGATTTAAAAGCTTGTTTTTTTTCACGCGTTGTACTTATTTGACTGCCTGCACTTTTAAAAAGTCGTTTTTTGTTTAAATAATTTGTTTAACTGTTGTAGGCTACACACTAAAGTGTGATAGCCTTTTCTGATCGTTTGTAGTCGCTTAAAGCTGGTTTAAGTGTATTTTTTACTGTTTTTGCCTTATCTTTTCAAAAAAACAACAAAAAAAAAATCCTTGTTTCCCGCCTTTCTAAGCTAGTAGAGTCCAGTTTTCAGGCTAGTACTGAATTCAGGGCTGTGTTACAAGGTTTCTGAGTTGCCCATACCTTACTTGGATAGAAGGAAGTTTCTCTGTTCACCTGTGAGAGAGGGGAGCTTTGAGCAGCCTATCTGTCCCTGGAGGAGTGGTTTCAGCCCAGAAGTTAGTAGTTTATTGGCCATTTTGGGGTAATTTCTATCTCTTTCATTTCCCTGCTATAAAAATCACGTTTGCACAGTTTTGCGCACCGGGCAGCAGTGGTTAGCTAGGGTTAAATTATTCCCGCTCCATTAAGTCTCCTCTTCAGTTTTTCCCTTGAAACTAGTCTAACCTAAGCACTCAAAAAGCATCCTACAGCCCAGCACTTGCTCAGACCTAACAGCAAGCACTAATATACCCTGACACTTGATTGCCCAGCAGGGCAAGTCTCTTTTTTCACCCCTCACCAAACAAGCCACTAAGCAGCTCACCCTACTATTCAGGCATGACCAAAGGGCAATTTCAGGTGTACTCTCCAGTCCAGCTGGTGAATCTGGGTATCCTGAGGCAATGTTACAACTGCCTCAGGTACACAGACAACCCTTCTCCTCCTACCACAAAACACTAACATATGTGAGAGATGCAATTATACAGCCAAACTGGAGGCTAAGCTGTCTTCACCCAAGACTAGAGCAGACAGTCAAGAGGAGAAGGTTAACACCTGCACCACACCTCCAGCCACACATAGACCTACTAAACTAGCACTGGCAAAAAAATACACATAAATGCACAAAATCATACTCAGAGGCTCTAAATAAAAACCTGCAAAAGCATCAGAGACCTCCAAAGCAGACACCCAAACAACCTGCACCTCCTGTCACAAACCAGACAACACATAAAACCCAAAATCAGTGTGCTGCACAATCACAGCCCTTAAGGCGAAATAACATACCTAACACATTAGTAATAGGTGACTCTACAGTCAGGCACACCGACGTCCCACTCACTAGGCTGGACAAGCAGAAGGTTACTGTTAGCTGCCTGTCAGAAGCCAGAATCTGCCACATAACACAAGTCCTCAGGTCACTCCAGAACAAGTACAAATATGACTCTGTCATTGTTCATGTTGATGTGAATGACCTGAGACGTACCTCCCTGAACTACATGAAAAGAGACATGGAAGAGCTCTCTGATCATGTAGTTCAGGCTGGTATGACGCTGACCCTGAGTAGTGTCCTGCCCTCACCAAGAATGATACTTCAGTATAAAGAGAAAATGATCAATTTCAACAACTGGCTAAGCTTCTGGTGTCATTCAAAGGGGATCCAGTGTCTGTCAGCTTGGGACGACATGCTCAACAAGCTGAGTTGCTTCACAAGAGACAGCTTGCACCTGTCACCCCTAGGCTTTTGAATACTGCCCAAGGCTCTTGCTGCCCCCATAGTGCCTTTTTTAGGCAAGGCTCAAAAGTCAAACCCACCTCCGTAAACAGCACAATTAACAAAAAACGGAGGGTTATGCTACTCAACGCCAGGAGTGTAAATCTCAAAATGCAATGCACGTACTCGAAGCACTCCTCATTATGGAGAACGTTAACATCTGTGCAATAACTGAAACATGGTTCAAAGCTCCAGAGAGCACCCCAGCACTACTGGGCTACAACTCATACCACACGTTTCGTCCACACAACACGGACCGAACCACAAAAGGAGGGGGTGTATCTGTATTCATCAAGGATACCTACACCTCCAGGTTAGTGGTGCAGCATGATATCTCCGAGATCATCCATGTGCAACCAACATCGGGCAAATCTGCAAAGCAAATTGTGGCCTGCTACAGATCACCCTCCATGACCCAGGCCCACCACTCCACCTTTCTGGAGACACTGGAAAACATGAAGGTCCTACCGAACACCCTGATATTGGGCAATTTCAATTACCCTATTATTAACTGGGAAAACTACTCGAGTACAAACTCCGAGGCCCAGCGCTTCCTGGAATTCATCAACTCAAATGTCCTGGATAAGCTGGTAAACTGCCCTACCAGAAGTGAAAGCATATTGGACCTGGTCACCACAAACATGGACGACAGGTGTTCCACACTGGAGGTCAACCCATCATTGGTTAGATCAGACCATAAACTAATCACTCTGGATGTCCACACCCCACCACCACGCCCAACTAAGGAAACCACAGTAAAAAACTTTTCTAAAGCAAATTTCACCTTACTTAAGACAAAGCTGGTAAGTTTCACAGCCCCCATGCTAAAGGATAACGCTGCCCAAGATGCAGAAACCTTTACAAATGCACTCTATGAGCACCTACAAGGATGCATGGATCGTGCCATCTCTAGCAAAACTAAGACTCACTCCTCTAAGAGAAGTAAACCGGTCTGGTGGACCCCTGCCATAAACAGGCTATACAATAGGAGGAAACTAGTTCAGAAAAAAAGCAAATCCCAAGAAGGAAAGACATCCCTGATCAGTATCAGTAAGAAACTAAGGTCCCTCATAAAATCACCCAAGGCTAACTTCAAAAGAAAAATAGCCAAGGATTCAAAAGATAACCACAAAGCCTTCTTTAGCTATGTTAAGAATCTAAGTGGCAATTCACAGATATGCACTGAACTAGTGCATAATAGCACAAAATATACTGAACCTACTGGTATTGCCAACATCCTGGCAGATAGATTCAGTGCAAACTTCACCCCCCTCTCACCCGCAAAACGGCCCACAACAATACCAGAAAAGTGTAGTGTCCTGGAAATCACAGACGCACAGGTGAAAATAGCCCTTTCAAAAGCCAAAAACACAGCATCAATGGGGCCAGATGGTGTCCCAGGCTGCGTCTTGCATGACCTACAGAACGAACTAACCCTGCACCTAAACACGCTGTTCAACCTCAGCCTCTCCACAGGCTATGTGTCCATAGAATGGCACACAGCAAAGGTTATTCCACTCCACAAAGGAGGGGCCACAACTCACCCTGGTAACTATTGCCCCATAAGCCTGACTAACCTGGTCTGCAAGGCTATGGAGCGCATCATCATGGAACTCATTAACAAAGAAATTGGGAACTCCAAACACTTGACCCAACCCAGTTTGGCTTTGTTAGGAGCAGATCATGCCTACTAAACCTGGCTGACTTCTTCGAGACAGTCACCAAGGCCTTAGAAGAGGGATAGGTAGTTCACACACCTACCTTGACCTCACTAAGGTTTTCGACACCATTCCCCAGTCAGGTATTACAGAAAAACTCACCAGCCTGAACATAAACCCCTACATCACGAGATGCGTTGCGAACTGGCTTACAGACAGAACTCACATGGTAAAAATAGCAGGCTCCAGGTCCGATTCTAAACCAGTCACAAGTGGTGTCCCACAGGCAAACACAGGAGGACTATGGCTAACCAAGTTCGCCGATGACTGCAAACTGGGAGCCATAATTGACTCTCCGGCTGACATGGACATCCTCCAAAAGTGCCTTACTGAGATGGACACCTGGTGTCAAAGTCATGGCCTCAAGCTAAATGCCAAAACATGCATAGTCATCCCGTTTGGGAAAAACAAAACACCCATGAATTACCACACAGGTGGCAGCCCCCTTAATACAGAAGAGGTAATAAGAGATCTGGGGACCCAGGTAGATAGTAATCTCTCCTTTGACAATCATATTACCAAAGTAGTTAGGAAATCCTTCTATGTGGCTCATCTAATTACTAAAGGGTTCACATCTAGAAATAAAGAGGTTATAGTGCCCCTCTACTCGTCACTCATCAGACCCATCATACAGTACAATGCCCCATTTGGGATGTACCTCACAAGACACTTCCAACAGCTAGAGAGACCACAAAAGTACCTCAGCAAGAGGATTACTGGCCTCAAACATATGTCCTATGCAGCCCGACTGAAAAAACTCCGGCTGTACTCAGTGGCATATCGCTTACTCAGAGGTGATCTCTACCTGACTTACAAAGCCATCTCCAACTCAGAATTGACGGACATGCTCCACCTAAAGAAATCCAAGTCACTGCGAGCCACGCACTCTAGTGAGCTAAACCTCACCACAACAATAAATAGAACATGCTGGAGGGATAGATTCCTGGCACAGAGACTCCCTATGCTTTGGAACAAAATTCCAAACTACATTAGGCAGAGCCCCTCACTAACACTCCAACAGAAACCTTTCCGAGTGGATGGGTAACAGATAACACACTCCTGGGATCACTTCATTGGCTCTGCTTGACAGAGGATCAGTTAATTAATCAATGGGGCGGCGATAGCCGACAACACTCTGGCTAGGCTTATAAATGCCCTCGGGCAAATAGCCTAGTACCTACCTATGAACCTATGATCCATTAGTGTACATCTCTCATACTAGCCATTACTATAGTGTCATATGTTTTTTAAAGCCAGATGTTGTACTACATGATAATAATGTTGGTAAGGTGTAATTTGACTTTGTAACCATGACTGCTTCTTGTGCTACTATTGTTAATTAGTTCCATTTATCATTTCAGGCACTTGTTGCATATATTGATAATGGTTTCTAATACCACTGACCAACTGCCTAATTGCTGTTACTTTACTTATGTAAATATACCTGTTTACATGCTTGCTTATGTTCTTTGATGACTTTTTATGGTCCACTACAAGTACAGTGTAAGTCACGTGTGGCACAGCCACAAGACCTGTCACAAAAAGTAAGTGTTGACACTCAGTATGCTTTAATTTATACAGTAAGACAGTAGAATTACTCATGGAAAAGTCAGGGGAATGGACCAGGAGATACAATATACCTGCACAGTTTTTAATATATCTATAGTATCTACTCAACATGAGTTTAGGAAAAATATCCCAAAAGTTCCCTATCCCGTTAGTGAACTCTGCACTAAAACAGCTGAAATCCCCTAAACCTGATTTATATGTGATAAGAAACTACCAGAAGACATAGTATTAAAACTGTTACATTATCAGAAAAAAATACAACTTAAAAAAGTGACTGTAACTCAATGCAATTGGTTTACAGGGCAAGCTGCAATGACTGTGAAGCATTTTATGTGGTGAAAATGCTCAACAGACTTAAAAGAAGGATTTCTGTCCATCTTTATGAAATTAGAGCTAAGTGCAAGAATAATGCACTGGCTCAGCACCTGCAGTTTCACAAAAGACACACTGGCTTTAAATTTATTGACCATGTGGACCTTTTGGAAATGGAAGGAGACAACCCTAATCTTTTAGAAAAACGTGAACTACTGTGGCAGCTGAAATTGAACTCTTTTAGAAAACTGGGGCTTAATTATTATTATACACTGTCTCTCTATTACTATTCGAAAACGTGCATGCTGATTGGCCCAGCCCAACCAGCGTGTCCATTGTAAATCCCACAATATACCAACGGAAAAAGGTCCGGTCGCCCAGACTTTTTTTCGTTGGTATAAAGTGCCCCCAAACCTTTTATTTTACAATTAAAAAAAGAGAGAGAGAAAACAGAACAACGGAGACTTTCTTTTCTCCATTCCTTCCATTTCATAGGTTGATACTAGGCTATCTGCCCTAGGGCATTTACAAGCCTAGCCAGAGTGTGTTTGGCTTTCGTCACCCTATTAAATGTGTTCACTGTGCCCTTTTAGGGTTAGTTTACTGTGCCTCTGTCTAGTAGTGACACAGAAGTGACCCCCGGGGTAAATCTACGATCTCCCATCCACTCGTCAAGATTCCTCTTGAAGAAAGTCAGTGAGGGGCTCTGCCTGACGTGGACTGGGATTCTATTCCAGAGGGATGGGAGCCTCTGGGTTATAAATCTGTCCCTCCAGCATGTCCTATTAATTTCTGTGCTGAGGTTCAAGTCCCTCGAGAGCGTAGCTCTAAGGGATTTGGATTTTCTGAGGTGGAGCATGTCCATTAATTCTGCGTTGGACATGGCTTTATATGTCAGGCACAGATCGCCTCTAAGTAGGCGGTATGCAACTGAGTAGAGCTGGAGTTTCTTTAACCGAGCAGCATAGGTCATCTGTTTGAGTCCCTTGATCCTCTTGGTGAGGTACTTTTGGGGTCTTTCCAGTTGCTGCAGGTGTCGGGTAAGGTACATCCCAAATGGGGCATTGTATTCAATTATGGGCCTGATGAGTAAAGGGGCACAATGACCTCCCTTGATCTAGATGTGAATCCTTTCATGATAAGGTAGGCTATATAGAAGGTCTTTCTAACCACTTTGGCAATGTGGTTGTCAAAGGAGAGATTACTATCAACTTGGGTCCCCAGGTCCCTAATTACTTCCTCCATACTTAATGGATTACCGCCTATGTGGTAATTTATGGGCACTTTGTTTTTCCCAAAGGGGATGACTATACACTTTTTGGCGTTTAGCTTTAGGCCATGGCTCCGGCACCAGTTATCCGTCTCTGTGAGACCCCTTTGGAGGATGCTTGTGTCAGCTGGAGAGTCGATTATGGCACCCAGTTTACAGTCATCTGTGAACTTGGGTCAGCCATAGTCCTCCCGTGTTAGCCTGTACCTCAGAAAAATATATACCGAACAAGAGAGGTCCCAAGACTGAGCCTTGTGGGACGCCACTTGTAACTGGTTTAGAGTCTGACATGGCTCCTGCAATTCTGACCATGGGGGTTCTATCCTTGAGCCAGTTTGCAACCCATCTTATGACATAGGGGTTGATATTTAAGCTGGAGAGCTTATTTATGATGCCCGAGTGGGGTATTGTGTCGAAGGCTTTTGAGAGGTCCAGGTAGGCTGTGTGGACTACCTTCCCTTCATCTATGGCCTTGGTGACTGTTTCAAAGAAATTGACCAGGTTCAAGAGGCAGGATCTGCCCTTAACAAAGCCGAATTGGGTAGGATCCAGTGTCTGTAGGTCCCCAATGTCTTTGTTTATGAGTTCCATGATGATCCGCTCCATAGCTTTGCAGACCAGGCTAGTCAGGCTTATGGGGCGATAGTTTCCAGGGTCTGTTGAGGCACCACCTTTGTGGAGTGGGACCACTGTTGCTGTATGACATTCCTTGGGTACATATCCTGTAATAAGGCTGAGACTGAACAGTATCTTTATATGAGGTTTTAGCTCTTCTTGGAGCTCATGTAGGACGCAGCCTGGGACACCGTCCAGTCCCATTGATGCTGTGTTTTTTGCTTTGGAGAGGGCAGCTCTCACCTGAGCATCTGAGATGTCAGGGAGGCAACTCTCTGCTGGGATAGACATTTGCTCTTTTGGGGGGGAAGGGGGGAGAAGTTTGCACTGAACCTGTCTGCCAGGATGTTGGCAATGTCTGTGTGTTCAGTGTATTTTTTGCCATTTTGGACTAACTCCGAACATATCTGGGAATTGCCACCCAGGTTCCTAACATAACTAAAAAGGCCTTGTGATTATCTTTACTGCCCTGTGCAATTTTTCTCTCTGAAAAGCTGGCCTTGGATGATTTTATGAGGGACCATAGTTTTTTGCTAGTACTGATCAGAGATGCCTTCCCTTTAGGGATTTTGCTCTATCATGTAGTAGCTTCCTCCTTTTGTTGTATAGCTTATTTATGGCTGGGGTTCACCAGACAGGACGCCTGCCATTGGAGGATTGGGTCTTGGTTTTATTTGGGATTGCATGATCCATGCATTCCTGAAGGTGTCCATAGAATGCATTTATAAAGGATTCTGCAGTTTGGGCCATAGTTTCCACTGGCCCAGGAGCTTTGAAGGATTTCACCTCGGCTTTGAGAAGTGTGAAATTAGCTTTTGAGAAGTTTTTCACTGTGGTTTTCTGGGCTGGGGGTGGGGTCGGGATGTGGATGTCCACTGAGATTAATTTATGGTCCGATCTTACCAATGAGGGGTATACCTCTGGTGTGGAGCACAGAGTCCCCATGTTGGTGATGATCAGGTCCAGTATGTTTTCCCCTCTTGTGGGAGTGGTGACTAGTTGTTCCATAGTATTTGAGTTTATAAATTCTAGGAACCTTTGGGCTAGGGTGTTGGGGCTTGAGTAATGCTCCCAGTCTATGTTTTGGTAGTTGAAGTCACCCAATATAATGGTGTTTGGAGAGACCTTCATATTCTCCAGTGTTCTCAGGAAAGCCAAGTGAGGTTCCTGAGTTTGGGAGGGTGGTCTGTAGCAGGCTACAAACTGAAAGGCAGTTTTGCCCACTGTTAGTTGCACATGGATGGTCTCCGATGCTTCGTGCAGTGCCACTAACCTGGAGGTGTGGGTATCTTTGATGAATATGGATACTCCCCCTCCTTTTGTGGTTCGGTCCGAGTTTTGGGGCCGAAAAGCATGGTATGAGGTATAACCTGGTAGTGCTGAGATGTTCTCGGGAGCCTTGAACCAGGTTTCTGTTACTGCACAGATATCGATATTCTCCATGCTGAGGAGTGCTTCGAGTGCATGCATTTTGAGGTTTAGACTTCTGGCATTGAGTAGCATTACCCTTAGTTTCTTTTTCCTTGTGTTGTCTATGGAGGTGGGTTTGTCTTTTGAGCCTTGCCTAAAAAGGCACTATGGGGGTGGCAAGAGCCTTTGCCAGTATCCGAAAGCCCAGGGGTGACAGGTGCAAGCCGTCTCTACCGAAGCAACGTGGCTTGTTGAGCATGTCATCCCAGGCTGACAGACACTGGATCCCCTTTGAATGACACCAATACTTTAGCCAATTGTTAAAATTGATAATTTTGTCTTTTACTGTAGCATCATTCTTGGTGAGGGTAAGATGCTACTCAAGGTCAGGGTCATATCGGCATGGGTACATGATCAGAGAGCTCCTCTATGTCTCTTTTCATGTAGTCCAGGGAGGTACGTCTCAGGTCATTCACACCAGCATGGACAATGACTGAGTCATATTTGTACTTGCTTTGGAGTGACTTGAGTGCTTGTGTTATGTGGCGGATCCTGGCGCCCGACAGGCAGCTCACCATGACCTTCTCCTTGTTCAGCCTGGTGAGTGGGACATCAGTGTGTCTGACAATAGAGTCACCTATTACAAGTGTATCAGGTGTGTTGTTTAGCCTTAAGGGCTGTGACTGTTTGGCACACTGACTTTGTGAACTATGTGTTACACGTGTTTTGTTTTGGGGTAGCGGTTGCTTGGATGTCTGCTTTGGAGATCTCTGCTGCTTAGGCAGATTTTTATTTAGATCCTCTGAGTATGTTTTTGTGTGTTTATATGTTTGGTTTGCTGTTGTGGTAGGTCTATGTGAGACTGGATTTGTGGTGTGTGTGGTTATCTTCTCCTCCTGACTGACTGCGCCAGTACTGAGTTGAGAGAGCTCAGCCTCCAGTTTGGCTATATAGTTGCATCTCTCACATATATTTGAACTTGTTGGGAGGAGGAGAGGGTTGTCTGTGTACATGAGGCAGTTGTAACATTGCCTCAACATTCCCAGATTCACCAGCTAGACTGGAGAGGAAACCAGCAACTGACTTTTGGACATGCCAGAATAGTATAAGTAACTCCTTTATAACTGATCAAAAAGGACCAATAGGAGGCCGAGTACTCAAAGGGAGTATATGAGGATGTAGTGCTTTTAGTTTATTAGTGCTAACTTATAAAATTGCTTATATGAGCAAGTGCAGGGCTTTAGATTGAAAATAGGGTCCTTATTTTAAGAGTTAGAGCAGATCTAAGGGAAAAAGTGAAGAGTAGACTCTGTGGAGCAGAGAATGGTTTAAGCCTGATTAAGCGGCGCTGAGCTATGCGCAAGATCGTGCATAACCGCGCCAAAGTGGGTTTTTATACAGGGGACTTGAGAGAGCTAGAAATTAGCCCAAAACGGCCAATAAACTACAAGATTCTGTGCTGAGATCACTCCTCCAGGGACAGATAGGCTGCTAAAAGCTCCCCACTCCTACTGGTGAACAAAGAAGCTTCCTTCTATCCAAGTAAGGAAATGGGCAACACAGGAACTATTCTAAAGTCCAGAATACAGCAATGCCTTTAGGGACTATTCTAGGTCAGGAAAGGTGGGAAACAAGGATATTTTTTGTTTTTTTCTTTTTTTTACAAGACAAACAGCAGAAAATGCACAGTAAATACTTAACACAGGCTAGCGCACTTGAGTGGGCAGCCTCAACAGTTAAATTCAACAAAAAGACAAACTTTAAAGTGCAGGTATAAATTAATTGCAAAAACAAGCTTAAAACAGGCAAAAGAGCAGATTTAACTCGCTTTTCGGTGAGAATAGACAGTCGCAAAGGTAATAGCAGTAAAATGTACTTAAATCAGGTAGCAGTCACTCTTTTTCATCTCTCTGCTGCTAGCACCACTCTGCAGGACCACGAGGAGCTTTTGCTGAGTTGGAACAAGCGCTAAAACCGCGCCAAAGCGGGTTTTTATACAGGAGACTTGAAAGAGCTAGAAATTAGCCCAAAATGGCCAATAAACTACAAGATTCTGTGCTGAGATCACTCCTCCAGGGACAGATAGGCTGCTCAAAGCTCCCCACTCCCACTGGTGAACAAAGAAGCTTCCTTCTATCCAAGTAAGGAAATGGGCAACACAGGAACTATTCTAAAGTCCAGAATACAGCAATGCCTGTATTAGGGATATTCTGGGTCAGGAAAGGCAGGAAACAAGGATATTTTTTTTTGTTTTTTCTTTTTTTTACAAGACAAACAGCAGAAAATGCACAGTAAATACTTAACACAGGCTAGCACACTTGAGTGAGCAGCCTCAACAGTTAAATTCAACAAAAAGACAAACTTTAAAATGCAGGTATAAATTAATTGCAAAAACAAGCTTAAAACAGGCAAAAGAACAGATTTAACTTGCTTTTTGGTGAGAATAGACAGTCACAAAGGTAATAGCAGTAAAATGTACTTAAATCAGGTAACAGTCACTCTTTTTTGTCTCTCTGCTGCTAGCACCACTCTGCAGGACCACAAGGAGCTTTTGCTGAGTCAGAACAATTGATGTACTGGGTATGCGTGGGAACGCAAGTCCCATATGCATGCGCAGTACATCAAAATGAAGAAGCAGTATACCACAACCAGCGGAAGAACAGTAATCTGCTGTTATACAAAGACATTATTTAAGAAAAGTAAGTATTTTTTTCTTAAATAATGTCATTGCATAATAGCAATAACCGACTCCGTTAGTTGTGGTATATTGAAGATTTATCCACGGTTGCCTTTGTTTAATCACTCGGGCTTTGCCCTCATGATTAAACCACACCAACTGTTGGCAAATCTTCAATATACCACACCACGAAAACTGCCCCACTGATACAGGATTAATTAATGCTGACATTATATGCTAATACTGACTGTAAATATTTTACAATGGAAATAACTGACATTAGTGCTATTTTCTGATACTCGAGTGTACTTTTAATCATTCAAACTGAGGGCTTTCTTAGTTAGATGCCACTCTTGAACAGATACTCAGGGCCTTAATGCTTTATTTTCATTTTTAACCTTTTTCACTGAATTTCCACCTTGGCAATTATATAGCTATGGTTTTTGGCTTACTTAGGTGTTCATTTGTAGATTTACACACATGTTCATTCATATTATATGTTTTTTTTTTATATACAAACCTGATGAAGTATTTATTTGGTACAAAAGTGATCTTTGTTAAAAGTATTTTAGTTTATATATTTATTGTGTTAGATGTCTAGTTGTACATCTTTTTGTTAATTAGTCATTTTGTTAGTGAGTTAGTTTCTTATTTAATAAACTCTGGATTACTAGGTTGGCCTGTATAAAGTGTTAATAACCAGTTCTTATATATTTTAATTTGTCTCTAGCGTTTTAGTTTAATTTCTAAGGTAGCACAGTCTTAGTTTACACTATGGTGTTAAAGGGGAAGGGGGGCTTGGTTAAGGAATGAACTTAATGCTTTTATTTCTCTTAACAGGACCATACTCTGTAACCACTCCCTTGTTCCAAATAACCTGATTATATATAAATAATGAATGTCTTTAATGCTTTTCATTATACTCAACTAGGATCACTTGCTAGTGTGTTTCAATAAAGGATATTCCATTTTTAACCCAACTGTGGACTACCTACTATTTTCTATTTTATTATTTTGTAGTACGTATTTTACAGTTTGATGTTTATTAGTGAACTAGGTGCAAAACATAATTCAAGGAGTGAATTTCACATCCTCCACAATACTAAGTTTCGTCTTGTTTTTTTTAAAGAATACAACTTAGATTCCAAGTTTCAGAAAAGTTCTTAGGTGGTAGCTTGGTTAACATCAGCTATACCTGAAGCTTTTCTAAAATGATGGAAATGATTACAGTATACTTCTGAGAGAGAATTACACTTGTTTATGACATAAAACATCCATAGCCAAAGAAAATCAGAGACAAGCACTGGTGTCAGTAAATTAGTGACATCTAATCCTTTTTTTTACATTAATATCTGACAAATGTCTTAACATCAACCCTTATTTGTATGCACTAACTGTGTGTTCAAATACACCATCAAATAAACTTGTGAAATACTTGCTGTGCAACATTGCTGTCTGCTCTACAATGACTAAAGACGTTCTCCTTATAGCTTATTTTCTACAGGGGGGGGTTGCACTAACTGTAACCTGGAAAGCTATATTCAGATGGCACACCGCAGGCATTAAATATCATTCAACAAGGCTCACACATAAGCTGAGTGGTCACATTAAAGAGATGGAAACTGATTGTTAGCAAAGCTGTACTGATGAAGTGTGGCTGTAGCGATAACACTTGTTCTTGAAAGGGTACAGAGCTCATCAAATCATTCTAGTCCAATGACTGCAGAGAATTTCAGAACCATAGGTACATAAAGAAAGTTTCCTTCCACTTATTCAGCATAGGCCCTATAGGAGATGAGTGAACACCTGACCTATGCGGAATGTACTGACAAAGAATGTCAATTTAATAAGGCCCATTTGCAGAATGTCATATATTTAACCACCATGGGCTATATGGAATGCTGAAGGCATTGCCAAACAACAAACACTGACATTATTCTGTGCAACACAATTAGGCATGCATGTGGTAAGAGTCTGTACATTTTAATCAATACAGCCTTGATGAATACAAAACATTTTGGCATGAAACATGTTTCACTATTGCAATGTAACTGATGTAACTCATTCGGTATTATATATGGAGCAGTAATAACTTTCCTTTTTGCAATACTATTAAGAACCAAGAGAAAAAATATACCTAAGAATATTTACTTATCTTTGATGACCAAGTGGGTAGACTGGTCCTTGGACCTTTTTCAATGAACTTTGAAGATGTTACAACTAGAGGGAAAGGAGAATTTTGTCCACAGCACACATGCAAAGACACTAAACAGAAAAATTTTGACATAAAAGCTAAGTCCTGTACCCTTTCAACAGCTAAGGAAATAACTAGAACAGATGAGGCTTCAGGCATGGATATGTGCCCCACTGCAACCCAAGACAGTTTTCCATGTGTTGTGCTCCCTCTGTTGAATAGCTAGTAAGAATCAGAAAGGAAGAACTGTACATAACATAGTAAAGTGAATGCCATTTCAGGTCTGCCATCAGAATAAGAAAAGCATGGCTATTAACATCAGTTTTACAGACTCAAACGATAGCTATGACATCATTACTATTATCATTAACCCCTCCCATTTCTACATGGGGTCATGGTGTCATGCCAACTGTCACTATCTTTCTCAGTTCAGTGTCACTCTCCTACCTTCTTCCATGGCTATGCATGACTGTTGCAGGTCCTGTCTAATGCAATGTATCCATCTCTTTGCTGGCTGCCCTTGTTTCCTCTTGCCTTCTTCCTGTCTCCTCCACATCATCGTCAATAGATTGTCCTTTGCTCTCCTTTGCATGTGCCCCAACCACAAGAATCTGTTCTTTTTGCTATTCTATGGTATGCAAATGGAGCTACTGTGGCTTCTGTTGTGATGTCTTCATTTCTTCATCTGTCCCACACTGTGCACTCCACCACCCATCTCAGGCACTTCATCTCCATCATCTTAGCTGCTTTAGCTCCACTGCCCAGGTTTCTGTACCATACAGTAGTACTGGTTTCACCACTGTTTTGTACACCTTACTTTTCATCTTTGGCATTCTTCTGTCACATGTTACACTGACATTCTTTGCTAGTTGGCTGCAACATCTCCTCTAGCTTTGAAATTCTCATTCAGATATTTCCTCAAGCATACCTCCTAGATTTCTGAAGCTGTTAATCTGTTTCATTTTTTACCTTCTATCTCAATTTTCAGCTTCTTTTGATTTTCCCCATTTGCTGCCATGGCAACTGTCTTATCTATACTTGATTCATCTCATGTGCCTTCATTTGTGCATTCTATTCTCTTATAATTTGCTGAAGTTCTTGTTCAAAGTATGTTTGTAATGCCACATCATCTGCATACAGCATCTCTGTTAATCAGACCCCTCTGGCCTGTTTGCTAATGAAGTCCATTGCCAGTATGCCCATCAGTGGGTTCAGAGCTGTAGCTTGATGCTTGCCCACCATAGCTATGTCATCTGCTATGGCTACGTCAATATGCACTGAGCATCTTAGCACTTCAGTTATGATTGCAAATGCTGGATCAATACTCCTAGATGAGCACCTGCCAATGATACCTGCTAAAACCTTGCACCTGGTGCAGCTGTCCCTTTGCCCTGCCTTAGTTATTACTATGCTGCACAGTTTCAAGACACAATAAATTTCAATTTAACACAAAACTTTGACTTCTGCAAAAGACTCTGTAAGAATCACGTGTTTTTCATGCAAGTCTAGCACTATGATGTGCTAAAGCAGTAAATGCATTTGTAGTTCAGAGCATAACAAACAGTAGTATGCTAACTTTAATTATATCTTTGCAATAGCTGCCTCTGTGCACACCTACATTCTAACCACTAGCACTTAATCTGCTGTAACTTCCATATTTTATTTAGAGAAGTCATGTTAGACCTTGCTAACATACAGGTACATACTCATCATTGATAACTTTATCATCAACTACTGTTTTAGTAAGTCTTCAGTCTGGCAGTATATCCTCAGTGGCTATCCAGCTTTCCAACATCTTTTTTTTATTGCAAATCTGGTTGGGTTGCATTTTCTGGTGACCAAGGTAAGTCACTGTTAGAGGGACACATGGTTCATTTTGTAACAGTCTTAAATTTATGGAAGATATGACTACTTTACCATTTTGTGCTCATCTGCATAGTTGTTGATCCAAAGTTACTTTTCTGTTTTGAGATCAGAGGGAACAATCCCAGATAGATTTCATGACCTTACTATGAATTATGTAACTGATTCTCTATCTGTTCTCTAGCCATATAGTATAAGGACTTATTTTATATTTGTATTTAATTAGCATTCTAATGCTTAGTGTAAAATTCTTTTTAAATAAGATGAGTAAAGCTAGGTGAAATGAGTGGGGTTTGTAGACATGAAGTACAAGATTAGGCACAGGAAAAAGCATGGAAAATGCTTGCAGGCTGTTCATAGAAACCAGAGTGGTAGGGCACTTTTTGATTAATGCCAAAACATTATTTTATTTGACCGTACCATTAGCATGCCACTTATAAGCTGCATCTTGCTTTCCAAAAAAAAAATGCACAGGTAAATAACTTCCTATCTTTTTAGATTCTTTTACACTGTATTCCCCATGCAAAATAATTTTAATTGTTGCTTTTTTAATATATTCAGTATTCTATATTTTCTTACTGTTTCTCCAAAACTCCTTTACACTATGATAGTCCAAAAAAATGTGTAATTTTTTTGGCAAGCATTTTATTTCTTTTCATCATATTGTCTGTATTTTATAAACCTTTTTATTGGAAATTTAAAGTCAGTCAGCACAAAACATCTTTACATTGCCACTGCCCTTCCATCATCTCTCTCTTTCTTTTATTGTCCTTTTTCTTACATTCAGGAATTGATCTCATTGGTATATATAATACAATCCCTTTCATTAACATGGCCTATTCTCCTTTATGTTTTTGGTGCTTCATCTTTAAATACGTTCCATTCTTTATCTGTTGTTTTCATTTTTTCTTTTCTGTCATCAGTTTCTCCATAGCTTACATTTAACACATTTACAATCGGTCTTTCTTTTTCATGAACTATTATCTTCAATACCCAATGTAAATCTAAAGAAGCCAAGAATGCTAAAGGTTTATTAATTCTAAATCACCTTATTTATCTTCATTTTGCATTCCTTCTTATAGGGTTCAATCTTTTTCTAAATTATTTTTCTTAAGAACACAAAAAGACACCCAGTGTCCCTTAATTTCCCTAATATAGATAAGGTATCTTTGTTCTTAAATATCAAATTCTATATCCTCCATGGAAGCATTTCCTTTATTTGCCTAAAATTGATTTATTTATATATTTAACATATCCCCCACAGGATTAATATTTCTCTCTCTCTCTTACACCATCTACACATACTAAGTCATGATACCCTTTGCTTTTTTCATCACTCAGAACTAAGCATACTGCCTCTAACAGTGTTATTAATTCCTTCATCATCACTTTTACCCACATCTTATTCCTTATAATGGCCATCACTAAATCATCTGCAGAGCTCAAAAATACTGGCAAACATTTCTCCTCACAATATTGCTTTTGCTTCCTTTCCCACTTTTATTTGCTTTGCCTACAACAACATTAATAATTAAACAGCCCCATACAGCTCTCAGCTCTCATTGGGCAATTTTGTTTGAGGCCATTCCCAGTTTTGATTTTACTCCCTATCCATTTATTAGTACTTAACTTTTAACCATGATGTCTTGTATACCCTCACTTCTTCTTCTTCTTTCGGCTTTTCCCGGTTAGGGGTCGTCACAGCGGATCATCTGTCTGCTCATGATTGGCAGTGGAGTTTTTACAGTGTCAAGTTGCCAGCCCGGCACCCAACCTTCCACAGAATGCACACACACACTCACACCTAGGGCCAATTTAGAGTGTCTAATTCACCTACTGCATGTCTTTGGGATGTGGGAGGAAACCGGAGCACCCGGAGGAAACCCATGCGACCACAGGGAGGACATGCAGACTCCCTTGTATACCCTCGCACTAATGACCCCTATTGTTTTCTTCGGGATTTTATACGTGTGTCCCGTAACTGGTAATGCCTAATCTTATTATATGCTCTCTTGATATCACTTGCTTCTATTCTTTGCTCTACTGTTCCTTTACAATGCCAATCATTATTTCTTTTATCAATGTTCATAGGTTGGTACTAGGCTATCGGCCCTAAGGCCTATGCAAGCCTAGCCATAATAATTCCCTGGAATTTTTTTCCCACAATATTTACTTCTCTGGGCCACTGTCTAGCAGGGCAACTGACATGATCCCCTGGGTGAATTTCCTATCTCCCATCCAGTCATCAAGGTTCCTTTTGAAGAGGGCCAATGAGGTGCTCTGCTTGACATGTATGGGCAGTCTATTC
This sequence comes from Protopterus annectens, assembly GCF_019279795.1. Taxonomy (NCBI): domain Eukaryota; kingdom Metazoa; phylum Chordata; order Ceratodontiformes; family Protopteridae; genus Protopterus; species Protopterus annectens. The sequence continues at coordinate 131,925,251 of NC_056744.1, forward strand.
CAGAGTATGGGGAGTCTCTGGGTCAGGAACCTATCCCTCCAGCATGTTTTGTTCATTGTGATGATAAGGTTTAGATCCCTGGAGCATGTGGTTCTGAGGGATTGGTATTTCATTAAGTGGAGCATGTCCAACAGCTCAGGGTTTGACATGGCCTTGTATGTTAAGCAGAGATCGCCTCTGAGTAGATGATATGCCACAGAGTATAGCTGGAGTTTTTTTAGATGGTCAGCATATGGCATCCGCTTTAGGCCTGTGATTCTTTTAGTGAGGTATTTCTGTTGCAGATGTCTTGTGAGGTACATACCAAATTGGGCATTATACTCTATAATGGGTCTAATGAGGGATGAGTACAGTGGGACAATGACCTCCTTTTTTCTGGATGAAAAGCCCTTAGTGATGAGGTGTGCCACGTAGAAGGATTTCCTGACTGTTGTGGCATTGTGGTTTTTGAAAGTGAGACCACTGTCCACTTGTGTCCCTAAGTCTCTCATCACATTTTTTGATGTTTAGTGCCCTGCCACCTATGTGATAGTTCATGGGTACATGTTTTTTTCCAAAGGGGATGACTATACATTTCTTGGCATTAAGCTTGAGCCCATGGCTCTGGCACCAGGCATCTGTTTCTGTAAGGCCCTTTTGTAGAATATCCACATCATTTGGGGATTCAATAATGGCTCCCAGTTTGCAGTCATCTGAAAACTTTGTTAGCCAAAGTCCCTTAGTGTTGGCCTGTACTTCAGAGAAGTAGATACCAAACAAGAGTGGTCCCAGGACTGAACCCTGAGGTACTCCACTTGTCACTTGTCTGGAGCTGGATTTGGAGTCGGCTACTTTTACAGTCTGGGTTCTGTCAGTAAGCCAGTTGGCAACCCATCGAGTGATGTAGGGATTTATGCCCAGCTTAGTAAGTTTATCTATGATTCCAGAGTGGGAGATGGTGTCAAAGGCCTTGGTGAGGTCCAGATAGGCTGTGTGGACCTCCTTACCCTCGTCCACAGCTCTGGAGACCGATTCAAAGAATGTAATCATTTCCTTAGTGTTTCTTCCATTCATTCCATATACTCCATCTTGTACTACTATTTTAATAATGTCTCAAACATCTTCTGATATATTGTTATTATTCTTTTATAATAAATAGTACAAAATGTAGTAAAATGTAGTACAAAGTGTATTTCTTTTTTCTTCCATTTTTTTTCCATATCATGTTTTGGAGACTCATTACATCTCCTCATCTGTATTCCCCTTTTCATCCATTCTATTACAGTTTTTATGTATTCTTTTTCTTTTTATTCCATTTTTCTCCTAAATCTGATACGTTCCCTCTATTCCTGGTACCACGTCTTTTCTATCTTATGGCTATATTTAATTATTTCCTATTAACATATTTTTTTAACATTCCTTATTTTACTACCAATTTGTTTTCCCTTATTCACCTGCTCCTTATACATTTTTTCTTATATACTCCTCTTCTACTTCTAAAATTCATTTCTGATTCCTTGAAAGCCTGCCACTCCAATCCTTCATTTTGCATGTTGTACTTTCATTATATTTTGTTAAGAATCCCAAAAAGTGCTTATTTCTTCTTCCTTGTCCTGCAATAAGTATTTTGTCTCTGTAACAGATATTTCACTCTTAATGTAGTCATATGTATTTATGTTGCATTTTTATGAAGCCAACTGTCCTTCTCATCCTTGTCATCCACTCCTTTGCCATCCTCAATGTACTTCTGTCACACACCTGGTTTTCAAAGTCATACCAATAGTTCTCAATTTCTTTATAAAGCCCCTTATATTTGTTTTAGGACTCATTTATCCCACTGTCTACATGTGATAAAATGCCCTAATTTCTTTGTCTTCTCACTTGCAATTCAGCACTTATATTCATTTGCATTTTAAACCCATTCCTATCTTGTTACTATCCTCTCCAAATGTTGACACTATTGCAGTGTGATTTGAAAAACCTATTAAAATAAGAACAGATACTACATTTGATCTTGGCCAAAAGGCAAGGAAACAATTTAATCTCCAACTACCTATGCCTCCCAAGTCCATTAAGATAATACAAAAATTAATTTCTCTCTGCCTGATCCTCTGCACGTATATACTCTTTCCCTCCCAAAAGTCAGACTGACATTTTCTATTTGCCTACATTTTTACATTGTCCACTATTTTTCTTTTTCCCTGCCCTTAAATTATAGTCACCTAAATTTATAATCCTTGTATTAATTCCACCAAATATTTTATTTTTTTTAAATAACTTTTCCATTTCATTCTGATATTTTCTATTCTGTTTTTCATTTGGTGGTTCATTTCCAGTAATCCACCTGTTGTTCCAACAATAACATCTAAAATTTTGATTCCTGTATTACCTATCAAGTCTACTATCCATGAGAATCTCTCTAGTTCCCGCTGTCCACACATCTTCTCTATATCTGATGAACCTGTTGCCTCTGCCTTTCCTTAACAATCTTTGATGTCTAGTAAAATGTTCATATTTGTGCTTAATTTTTTACACCATTTTCAATGACTGAAAAATTCTCTTTCCATTTTTTTAAATCCTGTTGACCTGTTAAATACTTTTTCCTATGCCTGTCATGGCCACCTACTGAAATCTGGCTTTCAATGGTTCCCCCTTTTCACTTTACTTTCAGTTTTCAGTTTTTTGCATGCCTTCACCCAAGTTGCTCACACCTTCCATTTCTTCCTGTGCGGTCTTCCTTTTTGTTCTTCCTCTTCTTCCTCTTTCAAGCACCACAGTCACATCGTGCTCCACATTTTCTGTTAATTCATTTTCAAACTCTATATCATCAGATGCTTCTCTTCCACACGACTGAGCAACTAGTGCTCCTATTTACCATAAATATTTACCATAACTAGAGCACAGGAATTTAAAGTTTCTTATTACATGACATTTCTCACATTGGCTACATTTTCTTTTATTGTATTCATTAATTAAAACATTTTCCTCCCAAAAAATGTCTGGTAATAGTAATGGACATTTCCCCTTACCCCATAAATGCTCAAAATACATAGTGTAATGCTTAAATATTCCATAAAATTCATTCAAAGACAGCCACATCCCCTAAGCCCCAGTACATAATTTCCTTCCATCTTTTTTTCACAGTATAAATGTCTTTTTACAAATTAGAAAATTATTTTCATAGTGCCCTGTTCAGAAACAGTGTCCGTTCTAAATTGCAGCAATACTTCTTTTCATTCACTATGTCCAAAAACATCTGCAAACACACAGAAATTTCAAGTATAAATATCATTTGATTCATCTACCTTAAGCATATGTTTAACAGTTCAAATTATTCAAAGGTTAACCAACAAAAGTGTTTATTCAATAGATGTATTAGAAAACAAACAAAAGTCGGTGTAAAACCTAGTGTTTCTGCCACCAGGTCCTAAGTGTCATTTTCTCTCCTTTCATGCTGAACCATAACCCTGTCTCACTTTCTTGTATTTTAATTGTGTTACCTCAATGTCTGCAGTAAACTAGGTATCCCCCCCCCCCCCAACTCCCACAGTTTCGTCTAGACTTTCACCATCATCTACTGCCTGCTGCTGGTCATTAGCCTATGTTGCACACCTTCTGTATAGGTTTTCCACTGCATCTGCACACAAAATAACACCTGACTCACTTGGTTCTGCTGCCACCATCTTCTTTATGGTTTGGACATTAAGTCCACCCTCTGAGTCTCCATATTTTCCCCTACATTGTCTACAGACTGCATATATTCCTCTTTATACTAATCGACCATCTCAGCTCTTTACAACACACAGGCCTCCAACAAGGTTTGTTATTTCTCCTCCAACCTTCCCTCTACTGAAAGAGCATGGGCTTGAATGGTATATAAACATGAAGAAATATATCTGTGGCTGCATTCCCTAAGTTAATGCCAATAGGGGAAGTCTCTAGGTACCATGGCCAAATGCATAGATGTCAGTATAAGGAAACACAGCATCCTGTAACAGGCAAAATCAAGTGTTTTTTCAGGCTAGTGACTAGCTCTCATCTTCTTTACTCAAGAATTCTGGACAAAGCCAAAAATAATGAGGGAACAAAGCAACAAAATCCAAGACCATCATTAAATAATACATTACTTCACTTTATAAGTTAACAGACCTAGAGCTGGATCATAGTCAAATGGGGCCCTAGGCAGGGTAATGGATCAGGGACCCCATCAGTAGCCCCCCAGCAGCACCTCACAGCCATTCCAATGTCACATTATTTTCTATTTCTCCCCAGCTATCATAAACACTGTTCAAACCTGTCAGTTTGCATACTAATGTCTTATTTACTACTACAGTGATTAGATATATTTAAAACTTTTATTTCACATTTTACAGCATGAACACTGATATCCATTTGCTAAACAAAACAATGCAGTCTCACAATGAAAACAGACTTCGCATTAACAGGAAGCTTCTCTGCCCTTGAAACTCACATTCATTGAAACATGATTGAAACCCACATTTAAAGAAAATGCATCTGGCCTGTGTTGGATTAAATGTACCTTTGGGCTGTTTTAAAATCATAGGCCCCTTGCGACACATTTTTAGGACCATGCATACATGTGTGTGTTCTTTGAGGCACCATCCTGTTTATATTAAATTATATTCCTTGTATAATATAGCACCACTTGTTATCAGGTGTATTATATTTGTAGGTTTGAACATTTTTCCAGTAAGCAATGAAACAAATATATGAACCAATAGTAACCAAATTACTCACAAAAGGCCACCTAAACTTCTGTCATTACAATCTACCAATATCAATCAATACATACCTCTCCATCTCTTAGCACAAAAAATCTGGACAAAGCCTCACAGAATGGGGGGGGGGGGGATAAAGGCACAAAAATAGGGACAGATTTTAAATATTGCTCTTATACACTTAGAACATTGCTAGAAAAAAACAGAATTTGTCTTGGCATGCATTCTTCTGGAGGATATGAAGGCTGAAACACAAATGTATATTATTATTTAGTGGCTTCAATCCTCAGATCATCCCAGTGATGTGTCACAAATTTTATGAGGAACAGACCAAAAATATGAGGCAAAAATCTGGACGTTCTGTGAAAATCTGTACAGTTCAGAGGTATGAATCAATATATACAATCTCTGCAGAAGCAAAAGTCATCTGAATAATTCTACATTAAAGGGATCTATAACTAATGAACAGATTGCCAGTGAGCAACTTTACATTTCCGTGTTTTCTGTGCAAATTCAGTAACTGCTGCCATGAAGAATAAATTATCCATGTTACATTAAAAAAAAAATTGGTATGCTGGTAATACTGCAATAGGGAATGACTGGCAACAGGTTCATATTTACTAGGCATCTCATCCAAAGGAGTGCAGCAACCTCCATCCCTCCTTAAAGGATACTGCAATATCAGCAATCCATCTACATGATGGGGGAGTAAACTCACAGCATTCTGCACCAACGGCAAGTATGCTACCTGTTGTCCTACTAACACTGCTTTCAAATTTGGAAGCACAAACACTGATGATGGCCAGTTGCTACTTTAAACAGTTATGCATTGAAAACAGACAACATGAGCAACATTAAACTTCCTTTCCCTGAAACTCAACATTCCTTGAAAATACATAAAAAATCAACAACTGCTGAAAATGCACAGATGCACAGAAACTCAACAGTCCTTGAGAATGAGAATGCACAGAAACTAAACATTCTTTGAAAATGCACAGAATCTCAACAGTTCATGAACATGCACAGAATCTCAACAGTTCTTTAAAATGCACAGAATCTCAACATTTCTTGAAAATGCACCAGAAATCTACATTCTTTGAAAATGTACAGAAACTCAACATTCTTTGAAAATGCACAAAATATCAACACTCTTTGAAAGTGCAGTGAAACTTAACAGTCTTTGAAAATATACCTGCCGATGACTGTTTGGTAGTTGGTGTAGATGATTTAGTTTCTCGTATCCTCTAATCAAAGTACAGAGTTTGAACCTGAATAAGTGAACCACAAGACTCCCCTGACTGGGACATTACACACACAGACATACACCTTCACCACTTGTAATTGTCTATAAAAATCCTCTGTGGAATGGGAACTCTCCATAATCGCACTAATATTTAAATGTGCATGCATCAGACACATGCACAGATGCTACTATGGATGGACTTGGCATACATCCTTAAAGAAGAAATGTGATGCGTGCAGAGTTCATTCTTAAAAATGAAATGTGAGTTTTGTGACAGCCCCCTGACCACTGTCCCCCAAAAGCTGCCTAGGTCACCTTGTGCTGGATCAGGCTCTGAAAAGAATAATTTTTGCATCAACATGCTTTTTCTGTCAAATAAGTATAAAAACTCAAATATTTGGCATTATTGACTAACTAATTATCAGAAAATCAAAATTTTTATGAGGGACACAGCAAAAATAAAAAGCAAAATCAGGGATGTTCTACAAAATCAGTGACATTTGATGTATACAGATTACTCTTTGTCTATTAACTATAATCAGCCTGTTTCCTTATTTTCTATGGATACTGTAGGAAAACCATTTTCTTTCACAGTATCATAGTTTTGTAACTACAAGGTATCAAAGAAACTCCCTCTCTCATGGTTAGCAGTCTCTTAAAGAAAGTCAGACCTTTTATTAGCCAGACCATGGTTGCAGGGTAATGTTTTGTAACCATGCAGTCAGTGGTCAAGGTTTAGAAACAGACTGAGTTGGAGGACTGGATGAATTTTTTTCCCCACCTCTGTGAGGAGGGTTAACCATGTAAATATAGAAGTATCCCAAAGAAGGCATGATTGAACTATTATGACCAATGGTTAGAGGCTGGAGTAAGTGGCACAGTGTAATAAATGTGCGTGTGTGTGTGTGTGTGTGTGTGTGTGTGTGTGTGTGTGTGTGTGTGTGTGTGTGTGTGTGTGTGTGTGTTTGTGTCTAAGCACATTCATCACAGTAACACCACTCCACACTGCTGTATTAAAGATTAAAGAAAAAGTGGTTATGCAGGTCTCCGATGTACATCGCATACTGAAGTGAACCCTTCCCAGCACTCAGGTAAAAAAAAAAAAAAATGAGATAACTTTGGAGTACTGAATGAGAGAAACACATTAGGTGGTTGAATTTATAGGGGCCATTGTATATCTGAAAAATGGAGAAAGGTGCCATAGATGTGTTTAAAAAGTTAACTCCTTGATTTAGTTCACAGATATTAATCCATCTGATATCTCCTGATATATTATATGATATGTGCTTTAGGTGTAGCAGCAACCTATAGACATGAGTGAGGCCTGATGTCCATATCTTATTTAACCTACCATGAAATGCTGCAGTATTTTAACACACTGGGGAAGAGATCTCAGGTGTGAGTTTTTCTACCACTAATTAGTGGAAGGTGGCTTGTAACTCTGGAGTGTTTCACAGCCTATTCTTCCTAGGCTAGAGCATGTATGATGGTGTCTAAATGAGAGCTGTGAAAGTCTGTTGAAATGTCCCAAGGGTAACAGGGCAGTATGGCACATACCCACGGGTGTACTTATTCATCCATAGCACTGCATTTCTCTACAAGGAGGAGGTACAGCTTCAAACCATTGCAGTGGTACTGCTGCAACATTCCAAAGGGATAATAGCATACTGAAGTAACACGTGTGCATTTGCTTTTTTTTGTTTAAAAAAACACTATACAATCAATAATCAATGTTTTTCTTTCCTTTTTAGTAAAGTAAAACAAGAACAATAACGTTTGTGCAACTAATAAGATCTTCCACTGCCTTGATACAAGACAAGTCTGGCATCTTCAGGCAATGTAGAAATTGTCTCATTTACACAGACAACCCTCTCCTCCTACCACCCAACACTACAACCTGTGAGAGATGCACTTATCTAGCCAAACTGGAGGTAAAGCTCTCTCCAACCAAGACTGAACTTGACAGTCATGAGGAGAAGGTAAACATTTGCATCACACCACACTCATCACATAGTCTCACTAAATCTACACCACCAAAATCCACACATAGTAACACAAAAACATTCACGGAGGCTCTCAATAATAATCTGTCTAAGCAACAGAGACCTCCAAAGCAGAAACGCAAGCAACCTCCATCCCCCAACACAACCCAAATGACGCATAGCCCACAGACTCAGTGTGCCACTCAACCACAGCCAATAAGGCAAAACAATGTACCCAATACACTAGTCATAGGTGACTCTATAGCCAGGCACACTGATGTCCCACTCACCAGGCTAAACAAGGAGAAGGTTACTGTCAGCTGCCTGTCGAGTGCCAGGATCCGCCACATAACCCATGCACTCAGGTCACTCCACAACAAGTACAAATATGATTCTGTCATTGTCCATGTCGGTGTGAATTATCTGACATGTACCTCCCTGGACTACATGAAAAGAGACATGGAAAAGCTCTCCGATCTTGTAGCCCAGGCAGGTATGACCCTAGCCCTGAGTAGCATTCTGCCATCACCCAGAATTATACCGCAGTACAAGGACAAAATGATTGACTTCAACAATTGGCTAAGCTTCTGGTGTCATTCTAAGGGGATCCAGTATCTGTCTTCTTGGGGTGACATGGTCAATAGACCACGATGCTTTGCCACAGATGGCCTGCACCTGTCACTCCTGGGATTCTGGATACTGGCTAAGGCTCTTGCTGCCCCTATAGTGCTTTTTTTTAGGCAGGGTTCAAATAACAAATTCACCACCATAACAGGAACAGGCAAGCAAAAACTGAGGGTAATGCTACTCAATGCTAGAAGTCTAAATCTCAAAATGCACTCACTCAAGGCACTCCTTAAAATGGGGAACATTGATATCTGTGCAGTGACTGAGACCTGGTTCAAGGCTCCAGAGAGCACCCCTGCACTACCAGGCTATAACTCATACCACACTTTTCGGCCATGTAACCTGGACCGAAACACCAAAGGCGGAGGTGTGTCCATATTCATTAAGGATATCCACACCTCCAGGCTAGTTGCTCAGCATAATGCATCCAAGGTCATCCAAGTGCAACTAACTCTGGGCAAAACTGCAATCCAAATTGTAGCTTGCTACAGATCCCCCACCATGCCCCAGGATTCCCACTCCTCTTTTCTTGATGTACTGGAAAATATTAGGGTTCAACCAAACACCCTAATAATGGGCGACTTCACCTACCCCACTATTAACTGGGAAAACTACTCGTGTACCAACTCCTTAGCTCAATGCTTTCTGGAATTCATAAACTCCAATGCCCTAGATCAACTTATCCACACCCCCACCAGGGGCAACAATTTCCTAGACCTAGTCATTACCAACATGAATGACCAGTGTTCCACACCTGAAGTCAACTCCTCGTTGGTCCGATCCGACCATAAACTTATCACCCTTGATATCCACATCCCGCCCCCACCCCCTAAATTTCTCCAAAGCCAACTTCATGCTTCTTAAAACAGAAGTGGTGAACTTCATGACACCCATGCAGATGGACAATACAGTTACAACCGCTGAATTCTACAGAAATGCACTCTATAAGCACTTACACGAGTGCATGGATCGTGCTATCCCAAACTGAACCAAGTCGCTATCCTCCAAAAAAAGGAAGCCAATCTGGTGGTCCCCTGCCATAAACAAACTGTACAACAAAAGGAAGAAACTGTTGCAAAAGAGAGTAAAATCCCATGAGTGGAGGAGCTCCCTGGTCAGCCTCAGTAAGAAGCTGAGATCCCTTATAAGATCCTCCAAAGCTAGCTACGAAAACAAAATTTCCACTAAATCCAAGGACAACCACAAAGCATTCTATAGCTATGTCAAGAATCTAGATGGCAACACCCAGATCTGCTCTGAGTTACAGCACAAAGGCAAGAAAATTACACAACCAACTGATATTGCCAACATCCTGGCGGATAGGTTCAGTGCTAATTTTACCCCGCTCTCACCCCCTAAAGGGCCCATATCTATACAGGAAGAATGCGGAGTCCCTGTAATCACAACTACGCAGGTAAAAGTTGCACTCTCTAAAGCAGAAAACACAGCATCCATGGGACCGGACAACATCCCAGGCTGCGTTTTACATGAACTTCAGAACGAACTGGCTCCCCACTTAAGCCTCATGTTCAATAATAGCCTCGCATCAGGCTTTGTGCCCACTGAATGGTGCACAGCAACAGTTATCCCACTCCACAAAGGGGGAGCCACCACTGATCCAGGGAACTATTGACCTATTAGCCTGATGAGCCTGGTTTGCAAGGCCATGGAGCGTATCATCATGGAACTCAAACAAAGACATTGGTAACCTTCAAACTTTGGATCCCACCCAGTTCGGGTTTGTGACAGGCAGATCATGCCTCCTGAACCTGATCGACTTCTTTGAGGCAGTCACCAAAGCTGTGGATGAGGGTAAGGTGGTTCACACAGCCTATCTTGACCTCGCCAAGGCTTTTGACACCATCCCCCATTCTGGAATTATAGCTAAACTCACTAAACTAGGTATAAATCCCTATGTCACAAGATGGGTCGCCAACTGGCTCACTGACAGAACCCACACTGTAAAAGTTGCAGACTCCAAATCTGACCTCAAAGCAATGACAAGTATAGTGCCACAGGGTTCTACCCTGGGACCTCTCCTGTTTGGTATCTACTTCTCTGAAGTACAGGCTAACACAGAAGGCCTTTGGCTAATGAATTTCGCAGATGACTGCAAGCTAGGAGCCATAGTCAAGTCCCCAAATGATGTGGACATCCTACAGAAGGGCCTCACTGAGACAGATGCCTGGTGTCAGAGCCATGGCCTCAAGCTCAATGCCAAAAAGTGCAGTGTCATCCTCTTTGGTAAAAACTCTGTACCCATGAACTACCACATAGGCAGCAATCTACTTAACACTGAATGCATGATAAGAGACCTTGGGACCCAGGTGGACAGTATTCTCTCATTTGATAGTCACATCGCCACAGTAATCAGGAAGTCCTTCTACGTGGCACACCTCATCATAAAAGGGTTCTCATCCAGGAAAAAATAGGTCATTGTTCCCCTCTACTCGACACTCATTAGACCCATTATAGAGTACAACGCCCCTTTTGGAATGTACTTCACAAGACATCTGCAGCAGCTGGAAAGGCCACAGAAGTACCTCACAAAGAGGATTACTGGCCTCAAACAAATGCCCTACACTGACCACCTCAAAAAACTACAGCTTTACTCCATAGCATAACGCCTACACAGAGGTGATCTCTGCCTAACATATAAAGCTATGTCAAACCCAGAGCTGTTGGACATGCTACACCTAAAGAAATCCCAATCCCTCCAAGCTATACGCTCTAGGGACCTAAACCGTGTCACCACAATAAACAGGACACACTGGAGGGATAGATTCCTGTCCCAGAGACTTCCTATACTCTGGAACAAGCTACCCATCTATGTCAAGCAAAGTTCTTCATTAGCACTCTTCAAGAAAAATCTTGATGAGTGGATGGGAAATAGGAAATACACCCCAGGGATCACTTCTGTGTCTATGGTCAGCAGTGGCACAGGAAAATAACTTTCTTGGGTGACATAAGCCATGGAACCTTGTTGGCTAGGCTTACGTAGGCCCTTGGGCCGATAGCCTAGTACCTACCTATGAACCTATAAGTTGATATTTTAAACAGATGCCATTGTATACCATTATTTACAAACTTCAGAATGAAAATGCCAACACATTTAGACATAGTTAAGAAAAATAAAGAGGTATGGATATAATTTATAACACCCCAAGTGTAACTGAACTGACTCTAGCTCAGAGGTAGTAAAATAATTTTCATAAACCTTCATTTTGATTTCAGAAAGTATCCACAAAGAATGATGAACCTTAGAATTTTAAGATTTTTTTTGGGTAGAAACTTCTGCCAGTAATGAAAGTTTATCACACATCTAGTTTAGATTTTGCAGACCATGAAAGCCTTAAATGAATGAATTCAGAAAATATTGTGAGAGTTGCTTAATGTGACCAAGAAGCTTCTTCATTCGGAGACAGTTATGTATATACTAACATCAGTCTTGGATTTAAAGGTATTATTTTTAGAAATCATTCGCCAATCTGTTGCAAACAATGCAGTACCAAATGAAGCAGATGCTACTTACAAATTTAAGGTATTGATCATTTCTGAAAGGCACATCATTTTTCAAAAGGAAGTAGAAGAACATTCATATGGCCTACTCATGTAAACTATTAATATTTTTAGATGAAACCTTGAAAATGCACGCAACCATTAATATTTTGTGGCATGTTCCCAAACCATGAAGAATGTGCAAATCTTAGTGCAAGTTAAATATGTAATACATTTCTCTCATCTCTTTAAAGTCTGTTTCTATGTATCACACTGACACACAATATGTTGGATATGCCGAATGCCATATGACTGTTTTGCTCATAAACAAGCTGCAAAATTTACATCATTATTAAAAAGTTAACATGCTGTTAATAACAGCAGCTGGTAAATCCTACCTATACCAGTAACACAGTGAAGGCTAAGTGCATTCATTCTGACATACATATCAGTACCTACATGTATACTTTTATCTACTTCCATATATACGAATACTTAGCTGATTTTAGTCATAAAATATCACATGGTATTATAGAAAGGCAATAAGAGTTGATCAAATCAGGAAGAGGGACCCCTTACAAGCACCTTAAGATTTATGACAGTTAAATACTGTAGATACATCATGGGACAGACTATGACAGCGAGAAGACTTAAAACCATAGATTACAGTAAATGCATCACACTCACTAAAAAAGCTAAATTGCATGTAAAATTCAGTTTAACTACTATAAAATGTGCTGTAAAACATTCATTTATTCATATACTGCCTTTGTTTTATCATATAGAAAACTAAGACCTGAACTGACTAAATAATCTTATTAGAAGTCAAAACCTCCCTTTAATTAATCAGTGCAAATAAAATAAGTATTTAACAAAAGGCTACATGTTAAATCTTATATTCATGACTATTGCCGAGTTCCAACTCTGTATCACTGATTATACAGTCTCTTTTCTGCAAAACATTAGTTAATGCAATTCAGACCAAATCAAAATGCCAAATCTGAGTATTTTCCAGTTGACGGTACAAGAAACAAGGCAAAATGAGCAATGGAATATGATTAATCCATTTTCTTTTCTATAAGTTATTTCATTACTATACATGGAAAGCATACAACACGGTAAGCTGACATCTTTACTTTGTTATATCAATGTACATCTAACATAGCTGTTGCTTTGAATCACAGAAGAACTTGTGCTTTGCTCAGCATGCATGTCTTTTTAAATTAAAAGCATAAATCATGTTTTTTGTTAGTAGCAAACAATTCACCACTCTAAATGATCTACTGTACTGTCTGTATTAAAAACTCAGCTCTACTTCTGGCAAAGTGCTTCTTGGTTTAATATATACCTGGGCATCTGCTGTAAGAACATAGCCATAACTTGTTGTGCATTAATATTTGCATAATAACCAAACCAAAACAATCACAGTACACAACACTGAGAAGCCAGAATAGCTGTATATGTTAATGCAGTTTCTGTATTAAGGAACTAACCATTTACTGTATAAACCCAAGGTCAGTTTCTTTTGTAACTGATATGTTCAAGTAATTTAGAATCAGCAACATAACTAGTCCGAAGGGGGATTATTAATATACATTTCTGGGAGAGGGCTTATTAACAAATTACTGGGAAAGTGGTCACCCCCTTATAATATGAGTGGTTATTTACAACCTAGTGGCTGGAATAAAAAGGAAATTATACAACATGAATACTGGAAGAGAAACTACAAAAAGAACATTATGAATTATCACATCGGGTCTCTACTGAAATGATGCTGCTGTCCTAGTTGGATTAACTTGGTCTGCAAAAGGTAAACAAATGAATAAATGCATACTTTCCAGTATAAGGAAAAATGACATATTGTAATGGGAAAATCAAGGCCTTTTTCAGGCTAGTGACTAGCTCTCATATCCTTTACTCAAGAATTCTGGACAAAGCCAAAAATAATGAGAGAACAAAGCAACAAAATCCAAGACCATCTTTAAATAATACTTTACTTCGCTTTACAAGTTAATAGAACCAGAGCCGGATCATGGCCAAATGGGTCCCTAGGCAGGGTAATGGATCAGGGCACCCTCCAGTAGTACCCCCCAGCCACTCCAGTGCCCCATTAGATGGCAATTTCTCCCCAGTTACTATAAACACTGTTCAAATCTACTAGTGTGCATACTGTTTTCTTTTTTACTTCTACAATGATTAGAGATATTTAAATGTTTTACTTCAGATTTTATAGTACAACCACTTATAGCCACTTGATAAACAAAATTATGCTGTCTCACACTGAAAACAGATTTAGTATGAACAGTATGCTTCTCTGTCCTTACAATTCATATTTATTAAAACAGTATTAAAATCCACATTCAAAGAAAATATATCTGGCCAGTGGTGGATTAAGTTTACCTTTGGGCTGTTTTCAAACCATAGGCCCCTTGCACAAATTTTTTTGAGCATGCATACATACATGCATGTGTTCTTTGATGCACCATCCTGATTGTATTAAATTATATTCCTTGTGAAATACAGCACCACTTGTTAGAAGGTGTATTAAATTTGTAGGTTTGAACATTTTTCCCATAAGCAATCAAACAAAACATATGAACCAATAATGACAAAACTCTCCAATACAGAGCATTTCAACCACAAAAGGCCACTCAAACTTCTGTCATTATTATCCACCAACATCAGTCAATATACACAAACTCTGCAGAAGGAAAAGTCATCTGAATAATTAATCATTAGCGAGATCTATAACTAATGAAGAGGTTGCTGCTGGCAAACGACTTTATATTTCAGTGTTTCATGAGAAAATTCATTGCCTGCTGCCCTTGAAAAATAAATTGCCCATATTATATAAAAAAATTATAGGGAATGGCTGTCAAACTGGCAGCAGGTTCATAGTTGCTTGGCATCTCATCCAAAGGAGAACACATTCAGTGCATGCATACTCAGTTTTGTGTGTGACGTGTTGTCAGAAGATGAGCCTCAAAGACTATACTATCTGAAAGCCAAAATACGCACAAAAATTAAAACAGTAACACACAGCAGTGAAACTACAGAGAAAATAAATTTGGCCTGAATTCTGTAAATAGGTGCATTTATTTTTATAATAATGGCCACAAATGTCATATAATCCTTTGACACAAGATGTTGTGGGTCTGGATGCCTTGTACAGCACCTGTGGTTTAGCTTGCTACTTTTTTTTTTCTTTTACTTAAAAGGTAGTCATGTTTCTACTACATTTCATTTTTAACCTGCATGTTCCATCACAGTCTATTTTGGGATTTGAGTACATCCTGGTACTGAACTTAGTCTGACTTGGAGTTTCAAGTTATAGCCAGTTTATAATTCAGACTAGTCCCTCATCAAACTTGCCAGAGGTTAACTTCAGCAACTTTGTTGTTGTTGTGTCTTTTTGGCTTTTCCCGGTTAGGGGTCGCCACAGCAGAACTCTGCTCCGCTAATGATTGGTAGTTGATTTTTACGTGCCAAGTTACCAGCCCTGATGCACAACCTTCAATGAAGGTATTCCCATTCACGCATGTCTCCACACAGAAGACGCTCTAGCTGAGAATCGAACAGGACAGTGTCTTACTGGGAGGCGACAACACTACCGCAGCACCACCACCACGGTCAGCTTCAGCAACTTTAAGGACTGCAAAATGGCTCTAAAATAAAACTGTTCTAGTTTAAATGACTGGTCACAGTTATATACTGTTTTATTTTGCTTGACACACTGATGTACTGCTGTTTTATGTCTCACAGCAGACTGCTCTAACTCCCACCTTCTCCTGTGCCCTGTATTTACAGATAATTCTAATTTGTTTTACCACTGGATTGTTTTGTTGTACTTCATCCTGGTCAAGTTCTTTCTTGCTATTTACTTAGCATTTTATACTATAGCAACAGCAATATTTTCACTTTTTACTGTTAAACTGTGGTGGTTTATTTTGCAGACTGTGATGACCAGGCATCTTCAATATTGGCAAACAGAACAAAGTCACCACTAGAAAACATGGAAAAGCAAATGTAATATATAAAACAGACTTAACTTCACCAAAAAGCATTTGTGTACAATGCTTCTTCAGGTTAATTAATTAAAATAACATTTGCAGCAAATACATACAATGTTATTAGTCATGACAAAAATTTCATTGGTTAAAACCATTGTGTTTCATTTTTAAAACAGGCTTTAAGCTAACCATATCATTTAGTCCTGGGAGTGTATCCGCCTGTAAATGCATTATCCATTTAAATCCCTCTGCTTCAGTTATAATGGTAATATCACCTCCCCTAGTACATTCATTCAAAATGAGTCTGTGCCCTATTTCCTGCCATGTAACCTCCTCTTTGCCACCATGGAGCTGCTAGCAGTTCTGAGGAAGTCATTTGTTATCAGGCCCTGCTTCTTCAGAACTTACTACCAGACTCCTTTTAAGAGTTTCTAGCTGGGATCCATACGGATCCCCAAAAGGTAACATCACCAAAACAGATTCCACCAGGCATACTTGCGCAAAAGTGCTTTTCACCAAAGAAGCACTTTCGCGTTAAGTATGCCTGTTGCGGAGATCGCAGTACAGTGGGGATAAGGGAAAATTCCCTTTTCCCTACTGTAGTGCGACCTCAGAGTGAGAATATTAAAGTAGGGGGTGCAGGGGGGCTTGCTCCCCCGCAAAAACGTAAATGTAATGTATTATTTTTTTTTTAACACACTTTAACAAAAGTGCTTTTTCAGTGAAAGCGCTTTCATTAAAGTGTGTTCAGTGAATGCGGATTCGGACTACTGAACTTTCATTCAATAGTCCTAGATCTCTCTAGCTCTGCGTATACATTTACTGCTTTTTAATTATACCACTCTGTGATATTTACACAGAAGTTGGCAACTCAAGCCCCATACTTATTGTTTTATGTGACTCTTTTTCACTGTTTTACTTCCTCAAGCTTACATATAAGTTAAGTATGCAAATTAATGTCAATTAAATTTTGAGATCTGCACAGGATAACATGTTGTTTACAAATATCATTCTTACTTGTAAAACAGCTTTTTGTAAACAGGGTGAGTGTGTTATAATTTAGGTTAATTCCAAAAGCAAATATTTTATTTATGCAAAATACAAACTAATCTCTTCTTGGATTGTACGTTTCAGATTATTTACTTTTTGAGCGCTGTTACTTAGTCAGCTTTTTTTGTTGTTTGCTTTTTGAGTGTAAGAGTATAGAAAGCAGCATCAATGAATGAGAACAGAGGTAATATTACGAAATGGAAAACAACAATGCATGTTTGAAAAGGTATCAGCTAAAAATAAAAGTGGGATTAGATGAAGTATGCTATACAAGCAGACATCAAGCAAGAATAATTTGCTAGAAGAAAATAGCAGGAAGATTAATCCATTTGACACGTGTATATGTTGGGAGGTAGAAAGTGAAATGTATAACAGGCACTGAAATGCTGACGTTATAAAAAAAGAAGAAACTAGATGGATATGTTTCTTAAGAGGGAACTCAAGAAATCAGCCACACACAAATCAGCTACAAAGCCTTATGCAATGGGTCCCTACTCCAGGCCAGCAATCAAGGAGACTCAATCCTCACCACTGACTCTTGTGAGAGACAGTCACTAAGAGCAAAGATGGATTCACACAGTATTTTCAGATGCAGCTCCCTGCACCAAGCACAATTTCCTTTAAGGCTACACAGGAAGCATGCTCCAGACCTGGGGCTGAACTCTCTTTCTCTCTCCAGGACCACA
Organism: Protopterus annectens; assembly: GCF_019279795.1. Taxonomy (NCBI): domain Eukaryota; kingdom Metazoa; phylum Chordata; order Ceratodontiformes; family Protopteridae; genus Protopterus; species Protopterus annectens. Next base: position 131,943,065 of record NC_056744.1, read on the forward strand.
CCACACAAAACTCCACAATGACCACTTTGGAGCTCTGTGTCCCTGTTCCCAGCAGCTGACACACACAGATGGATATCTGAGTTTCACACACACACATACACACCTAGGACAAGCTGGCATAGATTTACTAGCTGTGCCCCTTTCTGCCCAAACTCTCAGGTAATCACGCTGCCACCAGTCAGCTACACTAAGGCTCTTACAAAGGGTGCCAAATTATACTGTGTACAATTAATACTAATACAAATGATAGTGTGTGCCAAAGCAACAAGGCTTTCAGGAGTGGCCAAAGTGTCACTACAACAAGCATAAGTACTATCAAGATTTTAAACGTATTCTCTAAAGGACCAGCTACAATGAAAGGTATTAAAATATTTAATGATAAATAATAAAACAGAAAACAGGAGAATACTGAATACAATAAATAACAGAGTTTCAACCAGAAAGATATAAAAATAATACAGTTGGATAGTTTATCACAGATGCAGAAAACAATATTAAACTATTTTCACCAAATGTACCTGACTAACTAAAGAATTATTGTTCCACGACTACTTACTAAAACAAGGCAAGCTAATATATGCTGTGTGGCTTACCACAGCAAAAGCCAGATGATGTCCCTCTATCTGTGTGGATGTGTGAGACATATATCTTTCCTGTCAGGTTTCAAAGTGCTGCTGCGAGAGATCCAAAGATACCAGGTGCTGGTTAGCGGATGACTTACCTCTGGTCACCTGACTCTGGTACAATAGACACACACAGCTTTGCTAAGATCTGTGGCAGCTTTTCTAAAATATGTGGCAGCATCTGCAAGCTATAACACAATTTCAAACTTTCCACCTTTCCAGGGTTCTCTGATAAACATACAAATTTGATCAGTTACAACAATAGAACCTTCTTCTTTCAGCTGTTCCTGTTAGGGGTCACCCAAAGCAGATCATCTGTTTCCATTTCTTCCTGTCCTCTGCATCCTGCTCTGTCACACCCACCTACTGCATGTCCTCTTGTATCACATTCATAAGCCTTGTCTTAGCTTTCCCCTTTTCCTCTTACCTGGTAGCTATATCTGTAGCATCATTTTACCAATGTATCCAGCATCCCTCCTCAACACATTTCCAAACCAATGCAATCATGCCTCTCTGGCTTTGTCTCCAAACCGTCCAACCTGAGATGACCCTCTAATATACTGATTCCTAATCCTGTCCATCCTTGTCACATCCAGTGAAAATCTTAACATATTTAACTCTGCCACCTCCAGCTCTGACCCCTGTCTTTTTGTCAATGCCACTGTTTCCAACCCATATAACATAGCTGGTCTCACTCGCCTCTTGTAGACCTTCTCTTTCACTCTTACTGGTACCAGTCTGTCATAAATCACCCCTGACACTCTTCTCCATCCACTCCACCCTGCCTGTACTCCCCTCTTCACCTCTCTTCCACACTCACCATTATTCTGAACTGTTGATCCCAAGTACTTAAACTCATCCACCTTTGCCAACTATAGTCCCTGGATCCTTACTATTCTTCTATCCTCCATCTCATTCACACACATATTCTGTCTTAGTCCTGCTGACCTTCATTCCTCTCCTCTCTAAAGCATATCTCCACCTCTCCACTGTCTCCTATACCTGTTCCATATATCACATTGTCATCTGCAAACATCATAGTCCATGAGAACTCCTGTCCTATGTTGTGTCAACTGTACATCACCATTGCAAATAAGAAAGGGCTCAGAGCTGATCCTTGATGTAATCCTACCTCCACCTTGAACACATCTATCACTCCTACCGCAGACCTCACAATTGTCAGACTACCCTCATACATATCCTGCACCACTCTTTCATACTTATCTGCCACTCCCAACTTCCTAATACAATACTACAACTCCTCTCTAGGCACCCTGTCATATGCTTTCTCTAAGTCCACAAAGACACAATGCAACTCCTTCTGACCCTCTCTATACTTCTCCATCAACATCCTCAGAACAAACATCACATCCGTAGTGCTCTTTCCCAGCATGAAACTATACTGCTACTCAGTAATCATCACCTCCCTTTTTAACCTAGCTTCCACCACTCTTTCCCATAACTTTATGCTGTGACTGATCGGTTTTATCCCTCTGTAATTACTACAGCTCTGCACATCACCCTTATTCTTAAAAATTGATACCAAAACACTACTTCTCCACACCTCAGGCACCCTCTCACTTTCCAAGATTTCATTAAACAATCTGGTTAAAAACTCCACTGTCATCTCTCCTAAACACCTCCATGCTTCCACAGGTAAGTCACCTAGACCAGCAGCCTTTCCATTCTTCATCCTCTTCATAGTTGTCCGTACATCCTCCTTGCTAATCCATTGCACTTCCTGATTCACTATTCTCACAACATCCAACCTTCTCTATGATTATCTTCATTCAACAGCTCCTCAAAGTACTCATTTCATCTGCTCAACACACTCGCTTCGCTTGTGAATACGTTTTCCTCGTTATCCTTTAGCATCCTTACCTGCTGCACATCTTTCCCAACTCAGTTCCACTGTCTAGCCAATCGGTACAGGTTCTTTTTTCCCTCCTTAGTGTCCAACCTTTCATACAACAGTACACCCTAATATACATAAATACATTCTTTCTGTCCAGCAGGACCTACTGTTGATGCATTTTTAACACAAGTAACTTTACAAGTATATTTTTAACTCAAACATCTGTACAAATCAGTGTGATACTCAAATAATATAAAAGTCTTTACAAAACTCCAGCTAGCTATGCTGGCATACGTATACATGTACTGCCCTACTCTCCCTGGCACAGATTGCACTACCTCATAACAGCACACCTTGAATATGCTGAGTGCTTTCATTTTATTTTATCACTCATGTGGAACTTGCGAATGAAAGCAAGGTATACAATTCAGACATACTAATTTCTATTTTCTTATCTGTCCTGCTCATCTTCCTTACATGGACAAGTACATTGGAAAAATGATTAGGCAAAAAACAGAAACTTTCCTTCAAATTTTCATCATACTTCATCATACTTCAAGAAATTAAGGCATGGAAAAACTTAGCTGCAGCAGTCATTGCCATC